>NW_008605773.1:39601-60961 GCF_000691845.1 Merops nubicus
AACTACAACAATGTTTTTATTACTTTTTTTTATGTTTTTTCCTCAGCTGGAGCTGTCGCATCTGTTATGAATGAAATCTTTACTCTCTCAACAAGGTCCTCTGCGTTTGTCATTGGTGGAATCATTGTTTGGCTAGGCCTCACTTTCACTGGAATGGTTTTCCCCTTTGCTGTCGTATGTAACTCCGTTCAAATCTTCTCTTTGCCTTTATCCATTTAAACTATTTTTCTAGGCTGGTCTGGACTAGATGGTCAAAGCTGTGAATCCCCTATTGCTACTGGCATATGAAGGCCATTTATGTAAAGCATGTCCCTAGACTTCAAATATCTTCTGCTGTCTCAAGATTAGATTGGAAAGATGAATAAATATTCCTTTTGTAAAATCAGCTTATTTGTTATTTCACAGGGACAGTTCAACAATTTGCAAGAATCTATAGGGATAGTTGTTGTTGGGGAAATCACTCATCTTGTTCTATTTTTATCTCCAGATGCTTCTTGGTCCTTTTTGCTTCCTCATCTTTATTGCTGTCCTGGTCATTTCATCAGTTCTTATCTACCTGTTCCTCCCAGAAACAAAAGGGAAGTCAACCTCTGAAATCACAGAAGAATTCAGAACACGACAGTTTAGGAAGAAACGTCATCAGACTGTGGAAAAGAATTCTACCAAAGAAAAGACATTCTGCACCAGGCTTTGATAGGCCACCATGTGCAACTTCTGCTGACAAAAAGCCCTGTCTCAAAATAGAACTGAAAGTTAAACCTTAACATGGATTTTTCTCAATAAAATGTAATCTAAAAAGTAATCCACAGATAGCTTGTCATTAATTTAAGTAGTCCTATTTCCTATTCATCTTTGCTTTTCATGGTGAGAGACAATGGCTCCTTCCTGCAACAGCTCTGCAGCAGGAAGACATTAGACACTTCTCAGAACTGGCACGTGGAAAATATTTGAAGGCATCAATTTTATTTCAAGTCTTTCTCCTTTGATGTCATTTTAAAGAAACAGGAGTTGTCTTCATGAATGTTACTTTGTAAGAAAGCTCTGCTCAGGAGCAAGAGCAGGATGAAGAGAAGATGAAATATAAATATAGTTCTTGCAGCAATTTTCACATCAACTCTTTATGATGCCACACTGTAAAGGACCTAGTATTGACATGAACACTGCACATGAACTAATACCAGGTAGAATAACAAAGAGAATTCAGTTTTGTTCTACTTTTGTGAGCTGACATCAAATAACTGTATGTCCTGACTGTCTCTATAATGACTGTCAGGGATCAGCCCTGATCCCGGCACATTTGGAACAGAACTCTCACCTGCATCCTTTGAGCAAGCTGACTGCAACATCACTTGTAGCAAAATCTGGACCAAGCTTTTGTAGTGTAAGTGCATGCTCTCAGCCTTGTTCTGGGTACCTCATGCGTGGCACAAGGGTTAACAAAATACGGGCAGTGCTGAGAGCTAGAGGACCAGAGCCCTGGACTGAGTGGAGGGAGGTACCTTGCAGCAGTACTGAGAGAGTGGACGCTTCGAAAATTCAGCCCATTTTATAAATAGCTGTTCAAAAAAAATCAAAAAGCAGAAGCTGTGATAGCCAGTGTCTGCTGGCCATATGCTGGCCAGCACTCTGCACTCTACTAGTGCATCTCAGCATACAGTGCTGCACTTTACCACTGTGACATTCCACAGCACCCATGTGCTGCTGCTGTTTGAGAGCTGTTAATCCTGCTGACCTCTGCAGCATTAAATCGCTTCCTTCCCAAGCTCACCTACCTTTGTATAGGACAGTCAATTATTTTTCTGTTTCCTGTCACAGTTACAAATGGTGTACTGTGCCTCCTGTCTAGTAGGACCATAAGTCCTAATCTTTCTGCAGTTTAATCATTCATACTGATCATCATTGTGCCAGTGCACTGAATCAGTGTGGAGTTTTGGGGAGCTTTCTGTTCTAAAATCTCAAACAATGTGCTGGCTACATCTAAAGGAATAGTCACAGGAGAAGCTCTGGTATTAAAGTGCCAACATGTTTCCAGCAACTGAACCCTGGATTAGATTTTACATTTGATCTGGTTTCACACCCTGTATCAAAATAGGGAGCACTCATGCTACACAATGTTCCCATTCAGAGGGACCTCTCCTTTTGAGTCACTGAAATATTTAATCCATCCATTCTACGTGCTGTCTAATAGCTGCAAAAAACATCAGTCAACAGAAATCATACAAAGTAAATATTAACTTCAGTCTCAGAGTCAGATGGTTACTTAAGCAGAAGGTGCAGGAAAGGCCTGACAGAAAACACTTCCTCAGGCTAACGGAGTTCTGTCTGCCTGGGACCAGCCACCCTTTTGACAGAATATGGAAAAGCTCCTTTCAGAAGTGGTGAGTACTCCAGCTGGCAGTATCAGCTGTTAATATTAAGCTTTCAGAAGAATTGAGAGGTTGTCTGTTGCAATTACCATTCCTAAAGAAAATACAACTCACATGTACCAAACTATTTTCAAAATAATAGGGTGTGCACAGTGGACAATCCTTCTCATTTTTACTGTAAAAGATAGAGCTAACATTTAAAACAAGCAAACAAAAAAAAAATCAAAAGATAATTAATTTTCTCAACTAAATCACTGATTTTTTTAAAAAAAAAAGTTTAAAGGTCTTCTGGTACTTCAGTGGTGAGGCATTTCCATCCTGTCTTCCCTTGCTCCCACACCTTCCCATGTACAACTGCAACACTGTTAAGCTTTCCTAGCTAGTAGCCTGAGGGTGATATGAAAATGTGCATTTGAAAACAAAGGTTTTGTGGCTTAGTTAATTAGGTAATGTGAAGAAGAGCAAAAAAACTGATAAACTGATAATCCAGAACCTTTAGCTGGCTGATCTTTTTTTTTTGTATGCATGCTTTGCATGTTCTGCTAAGATTATTTAAGCGTCATCAAACAAGATGACATCCTAGAAATGCAGGGACTATGATATTACCAGTTTCTTTTGTGATGAGTTGTACTATTCCTTGCAGGTTCAGTACCAGTGGCTGTTTGTGATGGTCTTCGTGTTGTGAGTTGGTGGATCCCTAAGAACTGGCTTTCAGATCTCTATGAACAACTACTTGGCCATGGTAAAAAAAGTTAAAGCAGACAGAACATCTTCAGGAGTCATTGGTAAATGACAAAATAAGTTGCAGATTGCTTGCATTGACTTTCCATTCTTAGTTCTTTCCACCCCTCCTTCTCTGCCCAAGAAAAGAATAAGAGCTGGAATACAGCTGCCTTGGAGTGGGCATGCCCAGGTAGCAAACACAGCAGTCCCTCCACTTAACAAATGTTAACACAGGCAACCAACATTTTCACAAGGTATCTTTAAGATAATTTTAAATGAGGGAATTTGGGTGCCATGACCATCTAACTGAAATAGCAGACAGCCTTGTCAGCAAACTGCACAAATTACCCCATCAATTTACTACTAATTCTTTCCAAAAAAATCTGTCCAGATACAGCATGGCTTTGTAACTTTGCTTTGTAACACAGCTTTGTAGAGATGAAAACACACAAGAGTACAAACACAAAGCCCTTTAATGAGTCACTATGCAACTTATCAGTGCAAATTGCTCCCAGCAATCGTGACCATCATTTCTTTGTTCAGGTTCAAGGAAAGGACTTCCAAGGTGCTCTAGCAAGAGCCATGTGATCAGACAGGGAGAGATCAGAGACTATACTGATGTTTTGACAACTGTATAGTATTAATCAAGGTTTATATACTAACAACTGTGAGATAGGATCTTATTTTCTGCGAGGCTGTGAACACAGGATATAAACATATGTCATGGTGTTCTCATACTGTGCTTGTTAATGTCATTATGTCTGAAACCTTAGGGGAATAACTAATTAATACTCTAAATAGGTCTGCATGTACAAATATTATGATGAATGAATAGTACAGTTGTATCAAGCTTCCCTCTTTGTTCTGCACAGCTCTGAAGAAACTGTGGAGTGAGGGAGAGCACCAGGCAGAAGCAGATGATCTGCAGAAACAAAAGGCAGTGACAGAAACCATCAAAATCCTGAGGGTGCTGGACGTGGTGAAAGACCAAACTCTGTACTGGCAGCTGTGTGTTTGATCACTGTGATCGTGTCTCTGCAACACTCTGCAATTCATGCAGTCAGGTACCTTCACTTTTCCACGCATGAAACAAACTCTTAGGTGTCCATAAGAAAATTCTGCTGTTTAAGTGTGCAAACACTATAAAAGAAATTGCATCTGGGTGGGAGTCAAGCAGTCATGAGATGTACTCCTGGCCATCAACTGGCTGCTGATTTGGCTTTGGATGTTTTTGCCCATCCGTCTACTCCTCTTTACTTGGAAAACTGTCATTCACTACCTACCTATCTAACAGAAAAGAGAGAGCTTCCCTGAGCTGGCCAAGTGCTATATAAATGCATCATGTTGTTTAAGAAGTTGTGAATTGTGGACATTTACTCTGCAATGACACTGGGGGTGGACTGGCTTGTGTATGTTAACCTGCCCACAACAGTTCCTGTGCCCCCACACCTCCAAAAAAAATAACAAGGTGCTGCCTGCATCCAGGATGAAATCAAATCTTAGGCTTCTTTTTGCCACTGTGCCCCCTTCCTCTACCCCTCTGTGGCAATGGTTCTATAGAGTTTGCAGCTTCCCTAAGAATGTTGTAAAAGGGAATTTCTAATGCCCGAGTCACCTGACTGAAAATAAGAACAGCATGAGACCAAAGGAGTGTTCATCTTCTTCCATGCTGTTCTTTTCCCAGTTTGCACAGATTTCACAACGTGGTACAATTGCAAGTGATGGTACTTCTGAACTCACTGAAGAGATGTTAAAGCCATGGAGTAGCTAACTAAATACACATGGAAAAATGCACATTAGGATCAGTGTTCACTGTTGGCACTGTACCAGCTCAATAGTGTATTCTACTGTGGTGACTTCTACTTTCATTTGTCTCTTCCTTCTCCCTGATGTTACTCTCCTCTTTATCTTTTTCTTATCTTCTTTTCAGGGGTCACAAGATTTCTGCACACCCAGAAGAGAATTTTCTGTTGTAATCTTGGTCCGTGTCACTTTGCCTTTGCTGGTCCTTTTGCAGAAACTGGTCTCAGTGGAAGCACAGTTAGATCATTGCAGAGGGACTGACTGTTCATTGCTGTTACACAGCACTGTCACAGGTTTAAAAGCAGAAGCCTTGGATCCCTCTGTCCCTCTCTTATGTCCAGCCATGCTCACTCTGATATAGCTTCAGTGTCTCCTGCAAGATGTCGGTTCTTCACAAGTAGTCTTTCTGGGCACCTTCACCACTTCTCAGCTTAAGAAACCTTTCCATCTTAACCATTCCTCCTCCCAGGATGCACAAATCCAATCTGCCAAACCTCAGGAGGCCTGTTCTCCCAAATGCTCACTATTGTTGCATCTCTTGCAGTTACTGATAAACCAGGCAGTACATGATTAACACACCAATATTAATGTTTGTGTGCTGTTTTAACCCCATGCCAAGGCCTCTCTCTCTCATACGTCTGTAAGCAACACCTCCAATTATTTTGACCACTCACCCTGCCTAGCTTTTACTCAAAAGCAGAGATAAAACAAGAAAGATAGGCTTTTTTCTTTTAGCTTTCTGATCCTTGTGCTACTGCTTCAGTGTCATTGCTGTGACTGACACCTTCAAGAAGCTAGGAATCTAGAGGCCATCCAGCCTTACTTGTTTCAGTCTAGCCCATGCCTCAGGGCCAAAACCACTGTTCTGAGGTCATGGCTGGCACCCAGCAGAAGTGAATACAAGCAGTGGTATCACCGTTAGCGTGTCAGAGTTATGTTTGCATCTGTTCCAAGGTTATGTTCTGTAAACGTTATGGTTTTGGTAGTTGTTGCTTTTGTTGTCAGGAGAGCTAATAAAACTGTCTAGAAAGAAGTGCACAGCCTTGTTGAGCTACTGCCTATTTTTACTATACCAATGGATTGGAAACAGAACACTACATACTTTAGTCAGTAATAAATAACAGTACCCAAACCTTGCAGCAGCTGCTGTTTGCTTTGTGCAGATTATGGTAGATATACTCATTGATTTGTCTCATAGAACTAAAGTATTTTACTGTTCCTAGAATACTTTTTAGATTTTTTTGCCTGAACCATTCTTCTTCCCCTTTCCAAAGCCCTTGATACTCTCAGGTGCAAACTTCCTCTGCTTTGAAACATTCCCCCTGGGGACTGGACTAGATGCAATTATTTCCTGAAATATTTAATCCAGCAGTGTTAACTTTGGCCAGTTGAAGTAAATATACTTAAGTTAAGATGAAATAGTAGAAATTTAACTTTGGTCCTTGAAGCCAAATGCCCAGTGCTGTACCAGCAGGCAGGGACACAGAAGCCTGCGATGACAAAGACACATCACACACTGGACAACCAGCCCCTAGCCAGAGATGACCGGCTTCCTGTCAGACCTGGTAAGTACCTGCTGGGGTATTTACATCTGCTGCATTATTGTACACCACTAGTGTTTCAAAGAAAACAAAATCACTATCTCAGTATAAACAACGAAGCTCCTATTCACAAAAAGCATTTCAGAAGTGGTGCTGCACACCATTTGGAGATATTACAGGTGCTTGCACTTCATCTGCACTGCCAGCAGCTTTGTCATACTTTTATCAGTATGTTAAGGTATTTTTAAATGTTTCCATTTATTGGAAAATATTTGCTTACCCTCAAACATAGTTTGCTTTGCTTACCTGCTGAAAAAAAGCATTTTGTTAAATATATCACTAATGATTTAGTGCAAGAGATGGCAGGCAGAGGTTTTGAAAGGCAGGGAACAGGACTGGCTGTTGGTAGCTATGGCATCTTGACAGGTATGTGTGTGGGAGTCTGCAGCATTTGTATCCTGGCCACGGCTGAGTCTTGAACCCTCACACGTGAGTCAGGCACCTCCAGGTAGGACAATGTCTCTTTGAGGAAGAGCTCCCAGCTCCTGCTGGGCACACACAACCTCTCATCCAGGAAAGAGGAATACAGCAGGGCACCTCTGAAAGCCTGGCAATTTTTGATTCATTCACAGCCCCTTCACTACGTCCTGCTGCAAAGGCTGCTGCAGTGCAAACCTAAGCACTGTGCTGGGTGTGTATTTTCAGATGTCTAACCAATCAGAAAAAAATCCAGGTGGGATGCTTGTTCTCAAAGCTCCCAAGAGATGAAGATAACCATGCTGCTTGAGACAGGCAGGAGGGGCAAGAGTTCAGAACTGGTGATGGTAATAATGGATAGAAAAGAGACTCTCCTCTCGCAGAACAGCTTGAGCAGAACCAGTGCACAAAGGAAATTCTGTCCCAAGACTTTTCTCTGCTGTTCTCTCCTCTCTGTCCAGGTGAAAAAAGCATGGATTTCCAAGGGCTGTCACACCAACAGAAACCTCTGTGGAAACCCATGATACAAGCATTTTTTTTCCCATTTCAGACTACTTTAAAAAAAAAAAAAAAATTAGTTGTTGTGGGCAATTTCAGGAGGCTTTGCCACAAAACTTGAGTTAAGGGATCACTGCCCACTATTCAAGGGCCTAGCTACTAGAAGAGTAGATAGCACAGCAGCTGCTTTCTCAGGTGAGATAGGAAATGTCTGAGAACAGAGAGCCTGGTCACTACTATGGACATGGGTCTGAGCTGCAGGTAGCCTGGCCATGGTCCAGAGAGCAGAGAGGAAAGTAGGACCTCCCTCCTCAAGACCACTCTCACTTCTGTTAGCCCTGGAGTGTGGAATGACCTCCAGCTTGCTACTCTTTCAACTAATTATCAAAGATGGGAGGGAAATGCAGTGGTTTCCATAGATAAAGGCTGTGTTTCTAGAGCTGGACGTAGCAGAATCACAGGAGGATGGACACTTCACACTAGGGCAAGCAGAAGGACCATGCCTATCTGCAAATCCCTTGAACAAATTAGATGTTTCTGGAGAATGAAAGACACATTCCAAGAACATCCTGATGTGGCCACAAGGTTAAGAAGATTTTGTTCTACCTCTGCAGGTACAGTACCAGGGGCTCTTTCAAATGATCATTGTCCTGGGGATTGGTGGAACATTCCAAATTGGCTTTCAAATTTCTACCATCACCTACATGTCTCAGGTAAACAAAGACACACGTGGCACACTGGTTATTGGTAGCACTGAGTCTATATTCCTGCTTGAGGATGCTCCTTTCTGGCAGTCAGCAAGGGTTTAATCACACTATTGTCCTCTCACACCTCTTTCTAATTACTACGCTATCATGTAAAGCGGAACATGTCAAAGTGTTAAAAATAGAAGAAAGAAGAGAGATCTGCAAACTGTCGTTCATAGAACTGTTCCTCAGAAGACACACGCTGACTGGGGTGGCATCTGTCTGCCCTATAAACCCACAGCACACGTGCCTACGTCAGTGGTCTCATTTGACACTGCTCTTTACTACAAGTCTGTGCCTGTTCTGCAGGTTTCAAGGACAAAACCCAAAGAATGAAGTCTTTTTAATGGCAAAATGAACACAACATGCTCTGTTACATTGTGTCTATTTGCTAACACACACTTTAAGAATCTATATGAAATAGAAACTTTAGCTGAAGCAACAAAATTATGTACTAAATACAACAAAATACATGAACTACAGTCGCTGTTAATGAGAATTGTTTTTTCTGTCCCAGCACGTTAAGGCTTTCATTAATGAGACCTGGCTGGAGCGATACGGCATCCCCATCCACCAGGACAACCTCCTGTTCCTGTGGTCTATCACTGTCTCCATCTTTGGTATAGGAGGGCTCCTGGGCTCTTCAGGAAGCAGATACCTGACTGTCAAGTTTGGCAAGTATGTATGTTTAAAGACAATTTGTCAATTGAAATTTAGCTTAAGGAAAAGACTGATGAGGTTTTAAATGTGAGACAGACTTTTAGGCTTACTCATGTAAGCTGTACAGTCATCTTAGCAGCGGTGTCAACAGAGGTTGCTGCCTCTTGTTCCTCATCCTGTGGCACAGACTAATCAACTGTGCTGCCAGCCTGTCACACCAGAGGCAGTTACTCAGGCTGGGTTAGTCTCAGCAAGGAGGATGAATTCAGAGTGGGTTTCTTGGAGATGCTACTCAAAATGCAGCAGCATTGAGATGTTGCTAAGTGCTACGTCAGTGTGTTTCATGATGACTTTTCAAGTGCAGAAAAGCTTTAAGACCTGTCTCCACTACAAAATGCAGCAGTGTTTCCAAACTGCCAGGTCCAGCGATGTGCCAGGGCACACTGTGAATCCAGAGCACCCAGTGCCAGCCACGTGGAAGGGCTTTGTGCTGGACCACAGACACACACTTTCACAAAACTAGCAAGACAACTCCACCCAAGACACCCTACATGCTGGGAGCTTAAGTGCCATTTCCCTTCAGATTTATAAAAATTTTTTTTACTTTCTTGCACTTACAGAAAGAAATGTCTCCTGTGCAACAATGTGCTCATGATAGCAGCAGCATCTATCATGGGCTGCAGTAAAATAGCCCAGTCCTTTGAGATGATCCTGATTGGACGCTTCATGTGTGGAATAAGTGCAGGTAAGTGATCTCAGCAGGCTCTCCCAAAATTTTGCATCTTTATTCAAAATAAATAATAACCCACCACTAAGAAAAAAAAAAAAGTTAAAGTCAGTGATCCCTTGTGAGATCTTCTATAACATCCAGCAATAAAGAGCATAATTACTACTAATTTCACTGATACTAAATTAAATTCACCTTTCCCAAGTGCATAAATATTCTGAGCTGTCAGAAATGTTTTGAATATAATACAAACCAAATTGTTGTTTTTTTTTTTTCTGATGGAAAAATATGTATAATATCTTAAGTTGGGTTAATAGCACAGGAAATTATATGGTTTAGAGCTAGTATTCTCACAGGGCTCCAGAGAACCAGGTTTTTCAAGGCTTTTCCATTCAGTCTGGATATTCATAGGGATGCCTATTTTAACTTTCCTCTTGAGAAACGTATGTCCATTTTTCAAATAATCAGATTTTGTACATTGCTCCTCTGATACACCATTGTATTGAAGAACAACAGCTGCATTTTAAGAACTAGCCACACACTCCCCTTGCTACGATCTAGACCCTGTGTCATGTCTCATACAAAAACCTAATTTTTGTTAAAGAGTGCTTGGCCATATGATAAAGCCAGGAGTAGAACACATTGTTTTCAAAACAGATAAAAGGGGCTATAACCACCATAACAGGAAAAAGCTCCTGTTCCCACACTACTTTTCAGAATATCTGAGTTATTAAGTACTTCACTAACAGCTGGAAACAACAACTCTGCCTGAAATCATCAAAATTATAGCTGGACAGTGGAAAAGAAATATTTGTGACTCCTTCCAAATCATGTACCAATCAACACTGAATATAGCACTGTATATTTTAATCTGCTATGGATTATATGCATTTATCAACCATAAAGCTCTTCTATAGCATTGTGTTATAAAAGGATGAGATTTTGTGGGTTAACTACAAGCAGATTAAATATTACTGCCACGTGTTTAGTTATTCAGCACTTCCATACTCTGTGTCCTTTAAAATATGCTATGGCTCACAAGAGATACTGTGATGAGGCTACACCTATACCACAAAGGGAAAACTGCACATTTTTAAGATCAAGGAACTCTGCTGTGCCAAAAGGACAGGAACCAAATGCTTTAGTAGAGAGCGTTAGAATATCTAGTACTGAAAAATGTCACATGCAGGTTGAGGTATGAGAAACAGTTTGGTGCATGAGGCCACTATATCCCATAACACCTAATTCTTTATATGAAATTTTATCCCCAATGGTTATGACTGTCTTCTTTCTTCTCTCTCATAATTCTCTCCTCACCTCAAGGTCTTTGTGTTCCTCTACATCATCAATATGTTGGGGAAATTTCCCCTAAGAAGCTACGTGGATTTGCAAACTCTACTTCCTCTTTCTTTTGGTCACTGGGAAAAGCCATAGGGCAAATTTCAGGACAAAGGTATAATACAATTGATTTCCCACTCAATTAATCTCTGGATCCCCTCTACCTTTTGGTTCTTCCTCTGCTTTTCCATCTATTCCTTTATCTCCTCAAAACTAATGCAATGAACTTTTATTCTACACAAATGTTTTATCCCCACCAGGGAGCTGCTGGGCACCCAGTCCCTGTGGCCCATGCTGATGGCCTCCTGTGGACTTCCAGCACTGGTCCAGCTGATCACTCTGCCCTTCTTCCCCGAGTCCCCACCATACCTCCTCATGCATAAAGGAGACCAGGAAGGATGCAAAAAAGGTAACTGAGACCTCCAGGTTCCTGTTCCTCACTTGGCTTTCAATTTTCTGTGATGCATGCTCTCCTCATATAAAAAAAAAATAATCAGGACAAAGTCTCTTCTTGCTCATTTCTAAGGTGACTCTGTGAATACCTACTACACATATTCTTGTTGTAGTCCCCACACAGAACGTGAAACTGCTACTACTCTCTACAGTTCTGTGTTACAAAACCTTTAGCATTCAGCTGACACCACTTGAGCAGTCTGTCTATTGATAAATGACAAATGGCTGTTTGCACTGCAGGGCTCCACAGAGCACTCCTCAGCTCTGGTTGTTGGCTGTGTACCCTGCTCCTACCCTGTGATGAGGAGGGAGAAAAGTGGAGCCATGGGCAGGGAGGGAGTCATTGTGCACCTCACTAGGCCCCTCTGTCAGAACAGGTCCCTGCTCCTGTACAGCAGGGGACCAGGGCTCTGAAATACTTTTTAGGCCATCTCAGCCTCACAGCACAGCTACAGCCCATGGACACTGTGCTGCCCAATGCTCACATCACCTACACAACAAAATCTTTAGGCAACCAACAACAGTGATGAATTAACATGGCAGGTCTCACTTTCCTTCTCCTCCACAGCCATAAGGCAGCTTTGGGGTGAAGGCCATCACCAAGCAGACATTGACGACATCATGAAAGAGAAGGCAACAATGAAAAACACCAAGATCTTGAGTGTCCTGGAGCTAATGAGAGAACCAGCTTTCCGTTGGCAGCTGTGCATGATAGTTATTCTGACCGCCACAGTTCAGCTATGTGGCATCAATGCAGTTGAGTGTATTTCCCCCTTAAAGTCTCAAAATACTTATTGACAGCCTTAAAGGAGACACCATGGCTCCCAGGAGCTCCTTCCATTTTTCTCAGGCTTCTCAGGCCACACCTTGCTGTCTGCCATCCCTCCTACAGGAGCAGCAGTCTGCAAAGCTTGGCCAAGCTCTTCATGTGACATCCCTTTGCCCGGCGCCTGGCCCTTGCTGAAGTTACCTTTCTCAGTAGTTGGGGTTATTTAACAGCCATTTTTGGAAACCATTAGAAGGCCCCAGAATGCACTCTTACCAATGATCCCACCCTATACTGGAAAAATCCACAAAATAGTTTTACATTACTGCTCTCTGCAACTGCTGCTATTTGGCCCTGGCTCTTGGAGTCCTAAGATGCTGGGGTGACAGCACACTCACACTACTTTTAAAGCTAATCAACAAGCATGCTCACTGTTCTGGCAGCTTCCACAGTTCTTCACTTCTTCCTCACACCAGGACTTTCCCGGGATCGTTTTGAAGCCACAGCTTTGCATGTGCCTGCATGATTTTTCCACCTCTAACATCACGAGGCAGCAACATCTGTAAAGGAAATACACAGCTGAGTCTAACACAGCTTAAACTGGAATCTTTATCATCTCAGCAGATCTCCAAATAGTAGCAGAGATACATGAAAAGATGTTTTTTTACCCCCTCACAACTCCACAACCCATGCTCTTCTGTCTTGAGAAAGAAGACTGTATCATACAATGATGGCTTTGGATGGGCTCCAGAAGTGATGATGTACCTGTCTGTTTCTCAAAACATCTAAACCAGGACTCTGCAAACCTAATTATATTGCAGCAGCTGGAGGTCCTTTTATGCCAGCTTTTTATCTTTTACCAGGTTAATTAATGAACTATGTTTTACAACGCTTTTGTCTGCCAGTAAAGTCAATACTACCAAAAATAGTGCAGAATTCTGGGTCGCTCCAAAGCTTGGTTAGCAGGTCCTATCCAGGGCAGGGTCACACAGGTATGGGTAAGAAATCAGTTAGTTTCTTCTCTTACTGTTCTATGGGTTTTTTTTCCAGATTTATTTTTATACATTTGAAGTCCTCCAGGCTGCTGGCTTTGATGAAAGAATGATCTCCTATATGACCCTCTCTGTTGGACTCTCTGAACTCCTAGCTGCAGTAGTCTGTGTAAGTCACATTACTATGTGGATGGGTCACAACTTGCTCTTCTGGAACTGATACCAGTGGGATTTGTGTCTTTCAGAGCTCCATCATTGAGCGACTGGGCAGGAAAGTGCTCCTAAGAGGAGGCTATTTGATCATGGGTTCACTGCTAGCCGGTATCACTGTGACTCTCTCCCTACAGGTAGGGGAACTCTTCTCATGGCAGATTCCTCTATCTGTTCTATTGCTAAACTCTGCTCACAGGCAGGACCATGCTGCTGAGAAAGGAAAGTGAGGTTTAGTGTGCCAAAATAACATCTCCCAGCTTACCCTCTGGGAGGGAAATATCCTAAATATCAAGCTTGCCCGTCCATAGGATTAACCCTCTCTCAGCAAGTACTCTCTTGTGCTCTTACCTTCCTTTCAACAGGATCCCATCAGCTCAGCAAGGAGACCATAAAACCCTGGGAGATGGATTCCTGATTTCATCAGACTGTCAAGCACTAAACACTGGCCAGCACAGATCAACAGACAGTCCTAGGAAAGTGGCCCTTTCTACTCATGCAGTTTTTAACAAGTAACAACAAAACCCCAGACTCTTTGCATCAGTTAATTTAAAATTTAGCTTTGCTGCAGAAGATACTGGGAATGAACCTATCTGTTTACAGGCTGGGGACCAGTTCACTTCTCTAATGCTGTGTCACTGCTGTAGCTGCTTCAGAAATCTCCTGGGTTACCAGCATTTGCACAAGAGCTACTCTATAGACACTACTGTAAAATTAGCCTTGAAGCAAGGTGGCAGCAGACTTCCATTTTTGTTTCATTCACAAAGGATCTCAAACATAGGAGGGAAAAATCTTTTTTTTCCTAAAGCATTGTCTTGTATTTTCTTGACTAAGATTTAGGAAAGTTCCTTTGCAGTACCAGTTATTGAACCTATCATTTAACAACAGTGAAGAAAGATACGATTTGGCCTTCCCATAGCTCTGAGGGTTGGGAGAAGCACCATGGGGTCAAAAAGAAAGGAGGACAGGGTGGAAAAGTACTATTCAGACTTCCTTCAACTGAAGGCTTCCAAGCCTGACAGCTGCTCTGCATTAGCAAACCTGCTTCTCTGCTCACCTAACAAACACGTCACTGCTCCATCCACAGCAAAAAGCACTCCCATTTCTCTGCCAGTTTTCCCACACTGATTTTTTTTTCTTGAGGTGACAGTATTGGAAAACAAGTAGCATTTCTCACCTAAACAAGTAGCATTTCTCACCTATGGTTATCAACAAATTTCACCCAGAAGCTTGTTATGTTTGTTTTGTCCAGGACTGGTATTTCTGGATGCCATACTGCAGCCTTTGTCTGATTATATTGTTTGCAGTGGTCTTTGGAGTTGGGCCAGGTGAGTACTTCATTCAAAAGAAATAAAGGAATCAAGTCATGTGAGTTTATTAATATAGCTAGGAAAATGCTGCATAATATTGCACATCGTTTAGCTTCAGTAAATTTATTTAACCTGGTCTTCTAGTCATTTAAACATTGTGAGTCAAATCATTGGCCAGAAACTTCAGTGCCATCAGGTTTGGATTTTGATAATGAGGAGAGGAAGAGAGAAAAAAGCACTCACTGGAAAAATACAGGGGGGAAAAAAAAACTAGAGCAAAAGCAGATGGGTAAAAGATTTTTTTTTAAATACTAAGAAAAAAAAAGTAACTAGAAAAGCAAGAGTTCTTTTAAATTCAGTCTTGTATAATGTTAAATCTTATGCCACATAGAGAGCAGTGCATAAAACTTATTTTGGAGTAATTCTTTTCCTTGTATATACTACTTAAATTTTTCTTTAAAGTCCATTAATTTTCCAAATACTTGTTTTCTCATATGGCAGAGCTGAACTATTTTCCTAACTCAAAGCTGTCAAAGTCCTTTGACTTTGAAATGTAACTGAAATGCACAGGAAGTGAAGCTGGGAAGATCACTCACTGGTGACCTGGCAGCATCATGCTGGGGTTTCTTGTTAGCAGTAGTAATTGTTATTCCATCCTTACACAGCTTCTTCCATGAGATGTCCGACTTTCTGAACTGTTAACTACTTAATTCCTGAATCTCCCCACTAAATGTATTTGAATAACATAGCAGTTTAATAAGCTGATATCTAACAGTTTATAAAATGCCACAAACATTTTCTTTTCTGAGAAGCAGTGACATACTGGAGTCTTTCAAATGCCCATGATAGTAGCATCTATTTGCTGACTGTGTAACAGTGCCTTTCAATCCAAATGTTCAAACCAAATCATTCTTACTTGTCGACAAGTAATAATTCTTACTCTCCCCTTTCAGCTGGGGCCACAGTTGCTATTAGGGTTGAAATTTTCCAGCTCTCATGCAGACCACCTGCCTTTGTGATCAGCGCAGTCATCAACTGGCTGGGTGTCTTTGTGATCGGGACGACCTTCCCCTTCATCGTGGTGAGCACCTTCCCCTGGGGCACCCCCAGGCCACGGAGATGGCAATGACCTCTCAGCCTGGAGTGGCCTTGGCACCTGCTCTCTCCACTCCACTTTTGCAACTGAAGGGCTCTGATTTGCCAAAGACGTTTATTCAGACTGAAGTATTTGTCAAAGGCAAAGAACTCTTCATCAAAAAAAAAAAAAAAAAAGGGTAGATTTAGGTTAGACATCAGAATAAAGTTCTTCAATAGAGGGTGATAGACCACCGGAATAGGTTGCCCAGACAGGTGGTGGAGGCCACATCCCTGGGGACATTCAGGATCAGGCTGGATGAAGCTCTGAGTAGCTTGATCTAGTTGGAGATGTCCCGGCTTATGGTGGGGGGATTGGACTATGTGACCTTTGGAGGTCCCTTCCAGCCCAGACATTCTATGATTCTATGAAATTCAAAGTATTTTGGGTCCCAAATACAAAAACTGTGCCAAGAAAGAGACAAAAGAAATTGGTCACTTTGAAAAGATGCTCATCTTGCCCTTTTTGTCACTTTGCTCTTCCCTGCAGGAAAGACTCAAGCACTTCTGCTTCCTCATCTTTATGGGAGTACTTTTCACTTCAGGGATAATTATCCACCTGTTCCTTCCAGAAACAAAAGGGAAATCAATCGTGGAAATCACAGAAGAATTCCATAAGCTAAACTTGAAAAAGAAGCATACTCCAACAACTCCAAATCACATCACAGAGGATTCCACCTTCTGCACCAGGCTTTGACCAGCCACTAGGAGGAATGAGGCTTTCTTAAAAGAAAAGTAAAAAAGACATTTGTTGTTTTCTGAGTAGCAAGTGGTCCAAATGTACTAACAGTTTTTATATCTGTCACTTACAATGTCCCCATTTTGCCAACACAGCACCTTTCTCAAGCACTCCACCCTGGGCAGCTTAGAAAAGGGATGAGGGCTGATATTAACAGGATAGACTCATGAGAATCATGAGTATTTTGGCTTAGCTTGCTGACATGCAAATCTCTTCTTTACAGAGCAACTAATACACACTGAAACTACATGTAGAATTTTAAACACTCTGCTGACCACAGAGAAAGGGAAGACCTGTGATCCCCTCTCTGTCTATGATTTCTGAGTGTGTTTTTACAACCCTGAAATGGGAATGGTGAAGTTCTTGGCTTACTCTCTCTGGCTAGGGTTCAATCCGTAACAGATTAAAGAAAAAATTTAGTGGAATAGGAGAGTAATTCTTTGTTTCTCTAGACTCAACTGAATAATCAGACTTGCCATGTTCGCATGCATAACACCATGTTGTCCTTTTGTTGTATCTAGTCTGACAGACTTCAATCTTGAAGTTTTCCATGTCAGCAGTCATCCTTGCTTCAATTTTTTTTTATTACAGAATTCAGCCATCTGATTCTAAGCTCAAACTTGTTCATGAAAAAGGATGGGGATAAAGTCCCTGTGCAACTCTTCTCAAGGAACAGTGCCTTGCAGTGGTAATACAGCACATGGACTCAAGGGTGAAACCATTTGACATAAAACCCAAGAACCTGGAGTCATTTTAGATACTCTGTGCTATCTTGCCCATCACTGTGGTCATCTTGAGTCTGTAGCTCCTCTTCCAGGATCAGAGGTCCCACAGACACCTCATGGGCTGTGAATCCCATAGCAATTCAGCTGCTACTTTCCTTTGTGTGAATTTTGGCTACCTGGACCAAATTTACCCCAGAAGAACTGCCCCAGACTGGAACTCCTGGCTGTTTTAGAACATCTGTTGTTTTACAGTTTCTTCTTAAAACACCTGTATAGTACCATGCTGTAAAGAGAATGTCAGAATTACGGAATTTTGCTGTAAAGCAGAATTCAGCAAAAGCTCAGTCATGTCCTCCAGCTCTTGGATATATGCAGGGATCCTTCCTAGGCTGCATTTCTCTCTCATGACTAAGAAATGATCCCATGTACACATATTTCAGGGCTGTGAAATCAGTACAGACTTTTCAGTTATTGTTCATTGCAAACATAGATGCTGATTGACAGCTGTAGACCTGACTGTAAATATACCTTGAATATTTTGTCAGAATCATAGAGCTAGATAAGATTTAGGTAAGATCTGTTGTAATTCAAATGTAAGGAACTTCTAAGGCATTCATTTAAGCATTTCCAACAATTTATGGTTTGATTTATGGGAGTTTTGCCAATCTTAACAAATATGCCATGTGTACAGAGATAAGAAAGCAAAGCCAGAATGTATGTTAAAACATCTCATAGGCAAATTTTCTAACTTCCAGAGCTACTGTGATATACCAATCCAAATGATCTGTGTACAGGAATGGATGCAATATCATTTTCTACACTGATCTCTAATTAATATCTGGGCTTGAGGTCACATACTGCAGACCTTCATACTGTGAACAATCTTCAAGGAAATCTGATACTGAGTTGCTAATTCTTCTTTCTGCTACAGATAGTTAAATGTTAAAAAAGTTTGTGAGCCTTATGGGATAGCGTGGTCTTGTAAAGTACCACAGGGATTCATTTCACCAGAATCTTTATTTGAAACAATAAAATTCACATGACTTGACTTTCTTTTCTTTTCTTTAGAAAGTGTCTAATTTTCTGCATGTTTCCTTCTGTTAATGAGAGGCTCACACAGTCCTGGTAGCAAAGCAATACCATTAGGAAGAACATGAACAAAGCTAAGCCTCACTTGTATCACACTATACAAATTAAAATCCAAATTCTAGACCTGCACAGCAAAATAATTGGTTTTGTCTTTGATACTGCTTTAACTGGAATATTTACTTCAACACAGTTATTCCAAATATGAATTAAATTGTTCATCTCAACCGCTGCTTATATCTAACTGGAAATATTAAACACAATAAAAATGGCAGATTATCTTGTTATAAAACTTCCAGTGTCCACGAATATTTCTCTCCCAACACCAGCATCCCCCTTAGGGACAGTGGACTAGCAAAAATGTTATTGGTGTTCATACCCTTCCACGACTAAGGTTTTTCACTATTCCTGTCTCTAGTATTGAGGGACACCTAAGACTTCCCACTAAAATATAACCTATGGAACATGAAACGTCCTTAGAGTCAAAAAAGCTTAATAAGTTTGTAGTGTTCCATATACATATAACGTGATTAAAAATTACCAGTCACTTGGTGTGAACTACCAGCATAGAAAGGAAAACTCAGTACTTTGCAAACCAGAATTGTCTTTGCCTAACCTGTTCTTCTGAAACCATCCTTCATTCCATTACAGCAGAACCTGAAGTCTTTGGAAACATAAGCAGAGAGGCATCGTGTAGCATTGCTCTCTAGTGAGCCACTTCTCTGATCTCAGTTATTCATTAGTTGTTATTAGGAAAGCCTTCCCCATAAGACCCTCACCAGGAAGTGAGCAGATGCCCTATGGAACACTAATGTGACAATGAAGTGGAACAGCTATTTGGAGCACAGGTCAACCTTCGCCTCTGCTCAGTGGAGCAAGAGCTCTCTTCTGGTAACAGTCTGGTCAATGGATGAAACAGCAAAAAGGTATGGTTCAAATAGACAAGGGAGAGGACAGTCACTCCAAAGTTTCAGGAACACTACAGGAACATTTTCTCCCCGAGACACCAGCTGATAGGTAAGGTGTGTCTCAAATACTGACTCTCACTGAGGCAGATAGGAACAAAACCTGGATCAGTGAACTGCTGTTAGTTAAACACAAAAAACACAGATCTGGTCTAGATGGCCTATACCAAGGAAGTCTTAACACAGCTTTTCTTACGTGTGTCACATGTGATTGTAAAATTGCAAAATAAATGACCTATGTTGTGAGATATACTGTCTTCATCACATGTATGACTAAAGGACATCTGTAAGATATCTGCTAACTCCTTGTTAGCACTAGTTGTGAAACTGCACATCTAATAAAGGGTCCTCAGCACAGCATAACTAACAAAAGCACACAAGCAGTACAGTAACTAACCAACATATATGCCAAAGACATTACACATTAAAGGCCTCATGGGAGGAAGACTCTAAACCTGCTGAAAGTAAGAATCCTAAATTGAAGCACAAAAGCAAAGAGTAGAAGTTACAATATGTATAAAGTATATTAGGTAGAAATGGGAAAAGTGGAACCTACAAAAATATGTGCAAAAGGCTGCATTTGAGAAGAAATGCCCCATGCTGGTAGCTGCACACTGCCTGCTTGTGTCCTCCCCCAGTATCACCTAAGCAAGGCAGATTCTAGCAGCTAAGAAGGCATTTCTTTATCAGATGCACGTTATGTTCTTTCAACTTTGTATGACTTTACAGAAAAGGAAATAAATTAGTTCTTAGCATTCGACAGTCTCGTTTGTGGCCTAACAACAGCTTATCTGCTGGAGAATTTAATCTGGGAAAAAAACACCGTGAACCCGCAGCACCCAGCACCACCAAGAGTCAGCTTCATGATGAGGACCACCTCACGATGGAGGAAATGCCTGGGTGGTGCTACATGCTGTGTTTCAGACATGAGCTGGAGAGTCTCTGAATACTCTGCATGGGATGCATTTTCTGGTATCTATGACTGCTTGCACCCATTAAGCCCTTTATGATTTCTTCATCCTCTTCTTCTATAACTGAAGTGTAAATGGCACATTATAACTAAGCCATTCACCAACTTAATACATACAAAATGCTCTTAAATAAGAAATAAATTCCGCTAAAGCCTGAGACTTTTCCGTCTGAAGGAGGAGACATCATTTCAGCTATGGAGGTTACAGGACAGTGTCAAAGCCATTTTTTTTCATCACACAGAAGTCAATACTGACTATTGGAAATGCAAGACAAAACTGTGCATGATGTTTCCTAGCAAAGGAAAAAATCAGTTGGTAGTAAATACTTAGCTGGTTAAGCCTGATGTGCCACTGTAGAATTGTTACGTTTGAACCCCATTCCAAAATGGTGGAACATTTCAGTTCCTTTGACTAATGATTAAGTTTTGATGTGCTCCAGTTGCCATCACACGAAGAGAGAATAGCTCTTTCCTGTTATATACCAAAGTCCTACAGTTCACTGTCCGAGCCCCACCTGATTCCCAACAGAAAATGTTGTCTTTATCTTTCTCAGCATGTACTGAAAACTAAGAAAGTTGTGACTTCCTGTTGAAAACTGATGTCTCAGCTCCCTATCCCCCCAGCACAAGACAGAGGTCCTGAAGTACACAGGTTCCCTCCCAGGGAGACCATCTTGCTTACTTGGGCTACACACAACCATTGGTTGAAATATTTAATCCAACAATTCTAAACTTTGTACAACAGCTGAAATACGTGCAATTAACTCAAAAACCTTTGAAGTAAAATTTAACTTCAGTAACATGGGACTAGTTCACTGACACTGCTATTGCATAACGTGAGCATTTGGTGCTCGTGGCAGGTAAAAGCCAGTAAAGAAGAGGAATTGGCTCTTTCATAGGAGATGGCAACCTTCTTCTCTAACCTGGTGAGTATCTGGTCACTTTTTCTCAGGGCTCTGACTTTAAAAAGATAAAACTTCCTTAAATATTGTAGGGTCTTTTGGTACAGGCACCATCTTTCTCTTCTGCATTCTAACATTACCAAGAGCAACGGGGGCTTGGGGCCATGAAAATCATGTTGCATGGTCTTTTCCATGCACCAAGATAATAAAATAAAATAAAATAAAATAA
>NW_008605774.1:0-4662 GCF_000691845.1 Merops nubicus
TTTGATTGCACTGGCTTGACTTCTGCTGAATGCTGGTCCAGATGTCTTGGAAGTGCTACATGAACATTCAACACTGATGTCAAAGTGTGGAAAGATCAGTCGTGGCCAGCAGGACTAGGGCAGGGATTGTTCCCCTGGGCTGGGCACTGGGGAGGCTGCACCTCAAATCCTGGGGTCAGTTTTGGGCCCCTCACTCCCAGAAGGACCTTGAGGGGCTGGAGCGTGGCCAGAGAAGGGCAACGGAGCTGGGGAAGGGTCTAGAGCCCAAGTGTGGGGAGGAGCAGCTGAGGGAGCTGGGGGTGCTGAGCCTGGAGCAAAGGAGGCTCAGGGGAGACCTTCTGGCTCTCAACAACTCCCTTGGGACAAGTGATAGGACAAGATGAAACAGCCTCAAGTTGCCCCAGGGGAGGTTGAGGTTGGACATGAAGAAAAATGTCTTCCCCTTGAGGGTTGCCCAGGGCTGTGCCAGGCTGCCCAGGGCAGTGGTGGAGTCCCCACCCCTGGAGGGGTTTCCAAGCCGTGGAGATGTGGTGTGAGGGACACGGGGCAGTGGGGACCTGGCAGTGCTGGGGGATGGTTGGAATTGATGATCTTAAAGGTCTCTTCCAACCCAACTGGTTCTATGATCCCAGGCTGCAGCAAGTGAGGCTGGATGGACGTTTGCATGGCCTGAGGCAGCTCTGCTGGTGACACCTGAACCGAGGAAGCCACCAGCACTTTATATACAGGTTTGCCAAACTCCTCTGCAAGGTCATTCCATCTCTGTCACTGCAGGGAAGTGTTTAGCAATATTTTGCTACAATATAAGGAAGTTTTGGCTTAAAGTCTCTTCATTCACTGGCGATGTCTCATTAACTCCGCTGAAAAGCAATCGCACACTCGTTTCCTTAATATTACTTATATCTGACAGAAAGCAGCTGCAGGACACCTCCTCAAGTCCACTCATGCTTATCAGCACTGTTAGGACTATTAATTCACTGCAGTATACTTTAATGTACTAGAACATTTAGAAATGGCATTTGGATGTGCAGTAATATTATTTGGCACAATTAACCTCCCGTTCTTCCTCCCGTATAAGCCTGTTCTGAAAGGAAAAAATCAGTTCTGCTGCGTTATTTCCAAATTACACTGGGGTTGGTGCCTTTTTCCTCACAGGTTGTCCTTTCCTTAGAGAGCAGCAGCACATCAGATTGCAATAAGGGTTTATTGCCCTTGCAACAGAACACTCTAAATCACAGAGATAAAAGGAGGTGAACCCAGTCCCCAGACCTAGATCAGACAGTTCCCCACCACAGCTTCTAAAATCCAGTTCTAGAGCCTGTTTGGCAAACAACACAATGAGACAACAGAAAGAAGGAAATCTTTCTCCTTGGAAACAAAAGGTAAAAAAAAAAACCCAACTAAATAATTCCTCAAGGTCTGTGCCAAAGACCAAATCCTTCAGCCCAGGGCCATCCTAAGACAGAGCTGCAGCATTCATTTATTCCTTGAGAAATGGGAACTAGAAGGCTCTGCGTGCAAGATGGTTTGCTTGATACTCTTCATCTGGAGCTCTTTAATCCTCTTTCTGGACCTGGTGCCTTTCCAGAGACTTAGAGAATTGCAGAAGTATGGGAGAGCTCTAAAATCATAGAGAAAAAAACGTTCTTTTCATTTCATGAGGATCATCTGTCACTAGAAGCCCCATTCCAGAGTGATGGAGGCCGGCTCTAAAAATTAGGAAGTTTTCAGATGGGGAATATATAATTTTGGTTCATTCAGGATACAGTGGGTGAAAATTCTCATTTATTAACCTCACTAGTGAGCTGAGTCACACACCAGTGTAGCTGATCTTGCAGATTCATCCTTCTGGTGGAGTGAACAGGAAAACACAGCTGAGATCTGCTCCATGACTTACAGCTTGGCTGTTGTATTCTGTATTTTGGCAGAGATAGGAATCTCTTTTTTTTTTTTAATGTAGTTTTTAATGTTTTCTTTGAAGACCCAGCAGCACACCAAGAAGGAAAAGCTTTCTATAACACTTCACCACAAACAGTTTATGGTTAAACAGTTTTTAACAGTTATAATTCTGCTCTTTTTTTTGCTCGCATGTTTTAAAACGACAATAACTCAGCTGACTGTGTGATCTCCATTCCAATAATGCATCTGAGATCAGAATTTAGCCCAACTTATTTTTCCAGCGTCCTGTGCTACCAAAAGGAACGGATTTGGCTCAGTGAAATGATGTTTTCTGTTGTTTCATGCATAACTTCAGCAGAAACCCATCCGAGCTGTACGCGTGCATCTCGTCGCAGAATTCGGCCCCGGGGTTTAGAGCTCCTAATATTTACCAGATTATGTATGATTTCCCCACACAAATATATAGCTTTAATACTGAGAGGCTTTAAAAATTTATATTCATGCCCAGATGCAGGATAACAGCTGAAGTGAAATGAGTAAAATCTTCCTTTTCAAACTGCTTTTGTGTCAGAGACACGATTCCACCAGCTCCTCTCGTCTGGGTACCTTGTTGCCTTGACTTCCACCCAAAGTTAGGAAGGTTTTCCCAAGAACATGCTCTTAATCCCCCCCTGCTTCTTGCTAGATTTTTTTCTCATCTTGGACTATTCTGTTCCATCACATGTTGAAGACATTTCGCTGCCATCTGAGCTGCACAAAGTCTTTTGTGTGTGGTTTCAAACGAGCTTTAATGTGCAGCCAAGTTGTTCAGTTTATTCAGTATTTCCAAAGGGGGAAAAAAAAAACAAGGTTACAAAGCAGGGAAGAATTGTTCCAAGGCCAGTGTTTCTATCAAAAGAGGCTCAAAAACATCATCAACAACATTTTCTCTTCGGTGATACCTGGGAGAAGGTTTGGATTTGCCTCAAATCACCAAGAGAAGCATCTGGGCTAATGAATTGCAGGGTGATTAGGGAAGCTACCCAAGGGTTTGAGCTGACCCAGCTCAGCTGGGAAGTGCTGCAGAAGGGGCAGGGTAAAAGGGATGGGTAGGATGGTCAGTGTGGGAGGATGCAGTGCAGCAGGAGATGATGGGTGATGGATGGCTGCCAAGACTCTTGTGCCTAGAACTACTGAGCAGCATGCTGGAGCTCACGTGGCACCAGGAATAGTCTTCAGCTCTCAGAAGAAAAGCAGACTTCCTTTCCACCTTGCTCAGCAGGTCACTCTGGCTCTGCACAGGGACACCCGAGGTGCACCACATGGCTCTGGGACAGCAGAAGTGCTCCTGAGGTTCAGAGATGGAAGTGGAGCTTGGGAGGCTGGGTGAAGGCTGCACCATGGGCGTGCTGGGTGGCCTTGGGCAGGATATGGAGGGTGCTGGCCTCTGGTTCTTTGTGCAGGTATCTACTCTGGCCCACAGCAGAGGCTGCCTTCTGTGCAATGCCACCACCAGTGGAGACCCCAGCTCCTTTGGGGGTCCAGTGTCTGCTCTCTGAAATGGCATCCTAACTCCCACAGCCACAGGGGTGCAGTGAGGAACCCCTGTCCTCAAACCTGGGGCAGGGGAACTCCTGGGTGATGCCATCCATTCAACAGAGACATTTTTTTCTCCAGGCTCATCCATAAAGAGAAGTCTGACATCTTTTCTTGTCCTAAAACTGTGAGATTTTTTTTTCCCTCCCAAGGTTCATTAGAGCTACTTCTCTCTTCTATTTCCCTCCCCCCACCATCCCTTTTATCACCCACTCTACCCACCTATCTCGCTTCTCACATTCCTCCTCCATTTTCATGCCTCCTCTCCCACCTCCCATGGCTTTGGCTAGCACTTCTGAAGAGCCTGGAGTGTGTCCCTGGGGCCAGCTTCTGAGCAGCAAGCTCCACTGCTCCAGGAAGGTGACCTGCTGGTAGCTTTAGAATTGACTGAAAAATCAGCCAGTACCACTGACAGGACAAGATTTGTGCTTGGCACCCCTAAGAATGCACCTTGGGGCTGGAAACCTTGGTGGCAATGCAGCACAGAGGTTTGTGCACGTGGAGGGGAGGGAGAGATCTTCTCTTCAGACTCTAACCCACACAGAAGGAACAAACACACCACTGCCACAGCATTTACTGAGAAAAAAAAACCACCCAAATGAGATGACTTAGGCACAGAGAATAAGCTGTGGGCTCTGCTGCAACCCTGGAGCCAAGCTCTGTTGGCTTATTATAAAGAGGAGGAAAAAATAGAACTTGTTCTTCTAGAGAAAAGTCACTGGTGCTGCTAACCAATTTACTGGCCAAATTTGCTATTGTGATCTGCTGGTTGAGCTCTGCCAAGTCTCCTAATTATCTCTATTCCCTGTCTCCATCAGTGGCCTTTCCAAAGGCTAGGAGTTTTCAGAGAGGCAGCTGCTGGCAGGCAGTGACCACCACACCATCCCCACCTTCTGGGTGCAACGCAGCACAAACACCTCCCACATGGAGCCTCTTGGAGCAGGAGGCAGAACACAATGGTGAAGTGCTTCCAGGACTTGGGGGTCACCTTTCCTCACTTCCTAGCCTTCTCCTCCCATGATGGTGTGGTAGTCCCATGCTGTCTCATTAGCTGTTAGAAATTGGAGAGTAAGAAAAGATGAGGAATGATTCAGATACCTACAGCTGACAGGCAGCACAAAAGTGCTGCAACACCCAGGGGACTCTGGCCAACCATTCACTCTGCTCATTGTACCCCCAAACACAGGA
>NW_008605774.1:5083-40745 GCF_000691845.1 Merops nubicus
GCCCACGCTCCAGCCCCTCAAAGTCCTTCTTGGAGTGAGGGGCCCAAAACTGACCCCAGGATTTGAGGTGCAGCCTCCCCAGTGCCATGTACAGGGGGACAATCCTTGCCCTGCTCCTGCTGGCCACACTAGTGCTGGTCCAAGCCAGGATGCTGGTGGCCTTGGCCACCTGGGCACACATTCAGATAGGTATTGACTAATACCCCCAAGTCCTTTCCCCCTGGGCACTTTCCAGCTACTCCTCCCCAAACCTGGAATGCTGCAGGGGGTTTTTGTGACTCAAGTGCAAGACTTGGTCATGGCCCTTGTTGAACCTCATCTCACTGGCCTTGTCCCATTGATCCAGGCTTTCCAGGCTCTATTCTACAGCCTCCCTACTGTCAGGCAGGTCAACAGTCCCACTCCTCTTGGTGTCACCCACAAATTGTCTGAGGGATGCCCTTGATACCCTTGTCCAGATCACTAATAAAGATATTAAATATAACTGGCCCCATTGCTGTGCCCTGAGGAACACCACTAGTGACCAGCCACCAAGTGGACTGAACTCCATGTACCACAACTCCTCAGGCCCCACCACCCAGCCTGCTTTTTAGCCATTTTTTCACTCCAGAAGATGCTGTTGCAGAGAAAGGCACCACAGCAGCAGCCCAGAAGCACACCCCAGCCTTTGGTATGGTTCTCAGGAGCAGCATCTTCAGCTGTGAACCAAAACACACCAAAGCCCCAGGAAGGAGCAGTTGAAGGACCTGTGGTGAGCAGGTGGTACAACGAGCAGAGGCAAAATTCAACATCTGCTTTGGCTGAAGGGATTTGTGCTGTTCTCCCAGGAACCAAAACATGGCTCAGGGACATCTTAAGTGCACACACACACCCCAAGCACAGTATTTAAGAGCTACACCACCACATACAATATTTAAGAAATAAAACAATGGAGAAAATGAGAAACACCACCTTAAAAATTGAAAGCAAGTTCTATTTTTTTTAAACAAGAAACACCCAACTGAACGACCAGATGATTCCCAAGAGGATCTGATGATTAAGTGGCTAAATCAGGACATCTGCAGGATGTAAGAATAATAGAAGGAAGAGGGAGTTTTGGCTACCACTTTTATAATTAGCAATTGTAATGATCTTAGCCGGGTCCTCCTGAAAGAACTGGAATATTCATGTTGAGGCTCCACACGACGTTTCAGTGCTTTTTGGTAGCTGTAGCCACTTGCACAGTCAAGCACATCCTCAAATCAGGAAGTCCAAATGAGTGCTGCAAATACTTGCTGTTGGAAACTGTAAGGAAAGCTGTTATCTGCATAGTAAGGTGGGGAAAAGGAGCAGAGCATCCAGCAGCTCCCTTGGCATCTTCAGTTTCCTAAATAATCATCCTGCTTTTCCTTCTTTTGTATTTTTAGTTCCCCATTGCAGATTAAAGTCATATTTAACCCCAGAAAATGTAAAATACAACCCTATCTGTGAGGTTAGAGTTCATAACACCAAGCCAGACTACCTGGAGGAGCAGCTACTACCTATAGGAAGCCAGGAATCCATCTGCTCTTCCTGGCTGGCTCCTAAAATTCCATGACAAGCTAGGCTGAGCCTGTAGGTCACAGGGTTATTTGCAGTCATACTTAATTAGCAGCTCATTGGTTACTCTGACCCTCTCAATTTTATCACCTTCATAAATAAGTTGGACACAAGGCTGGCCAATCTCCTCTACCCTTTATCTATGTTTATGCCACAAAGGAGCAACGATGGAGGAGATGAATCATCTTGGCAGAGAAACCTTGAGACCAGCCACCCTCCTGAGAAGCAGCAGAAAGAGGGACCCCCACCTGCCTGCTGGTAGAACCTCAAAAGGTTCCTATGACCAGGAACATGGAGGTCATCTGAGGAGAAATGACTTCCTTTGCTTTTTTTTAGTCACTGGAAGAAGAAAATCCAAAGGGACTTTGATATCTTGACTTTGACATCAAAATCCTACGTTGGCAATGAATATTTGCTCTTTCCTTTCCCCTGCTCAGTAGGAAACCATGTGGGCATAGAGCTCTTCCTGGGACTGCTCTCACCACTGTCTGTGCTTCCATGCAGCCCTTGCACGTGAACTTCTGCATGATTCAGGGAGCACCACACCCCACAAAGGGCATTTTGAGGAGACAGGTCAGCCTTCCAACCTACAGAATATTTCTGTGGATGCAGATTCATTCTGGTAGTGCTGGGTTAATGGTTGGACTTGGTCTTAAAGATCTCTCCCAACCAAATGATTCTATCATTCTGTTCCTTCCCCCAGCATCTATCTGCCAGAATGGAAGTGGCACTGCTGGTGGCTTCCCCTTCAGAGGCCTTCACAGGCAATCTGAGCTGGCTCCAGAGATGCCCTGTGCTTTGGATAGCCATGGTATTCACTGAACTGCTCTCTCCACTCCAGCTTTCAGTCTAGGGTTCACTTCCATCCCCGTCAAGATGCTCCTCAAGTTCCATCAGTGTGAAGTTCAAGTGCCTGGAGGTCCCACTCTTACCCTGGGCTGGCCTCCAGATCTTCCAGGTGTTGAGATGTTTTCAATGCTGGCACACAACGTGTCTTTTCAAAACTCCTCCATCCAGATTGAGGGAGTGCTTCTCCTTCCTCTGTCATTTGTGCACTTGACACTGGGTTTAATTAGAAGAGTCTTTACAAATCAAGCTCTAGAGCCAAACACACCCAAAGTGAAGAAAACTCACCATGTGCAAGAAGAAAAACAACCTAAATCTGACAGAGGTAGATTCAGAAAGTTCAAAAACTAATGTTTTCTTGAAGGCCTTCATGTCATAAACCACTGCAGCCCATTCTTCACAGCAGGATCTGAAGCACCCATCTGCAGGAAATCTTCTCTGTGCTCAGGGGCCTTGCCAGGCAGGGCAAACTCTGCTTTAGTTGCTTCATCTTCTGCATCAACACGGTTGAATTTTGGCCACAGCTTTTATAAAAAGGACTCCAGTCAGCAGCTGTTCACCCTGCAGCTCAAGACCTACCCTCCAAAGTCTATTTTTTGAAGTCCAGACACATCTGTGGAGAGGGGATGTTTGTAAAGCAGGAGGATGTCAGAGATAGAAACAGCACGAAAATCCTTTTCCCCAGTATATTAAAATGAGAAGTTTATATCTGCTCATATTTGCAGATGCACATTTTTCCTTTGTTGTTTGCTGGAGTCTTACCTTTAATTCTACAGCAAACAGAGTCGAATGTTTCGGTCCAGCTTGTACATATTGGGCTGCATTCATCTCCACAGATCTGCAAACAGCAGCAGTTGGACTCCTGCATACTGATGTGCTGATACTGGAGGAGTTAGCCCAGGGACTGCTTTGCCAGCTCCTATATTACATGAAAAATCAATGAATAAACAAATTAGCAAGGGTGGGAGGTGATTTTCTGGGTTGTTTTTCTGTTGGTTTTTGGGTTGTTTTTATTTTACTGCAATATCTGTGCAGAGGAGGAAATAATCCAGAATCTGCATGGATGGCAAAAGCCAAGGAAACATCCTGCTTGTCCTTCCATCAGGCCTCTGAAGCTCAAGGGAGCAGCAATCCCAACACTCAGGGAGGCCCCTTGTCCTCAGGCAGCTGCTGGCTTGGAGGTCAGGGGGCAGGAACAGGAGGAGCATCCTGTCTGCACACATTTCCCCAGAAGAAAAGCTGTGCTGGCCAAGCCAGGAAAGATGCTTTCCAGTGATAGGTCCCATGTTTATTGTTCCATGCCACACAGCAAAGGTTTTGGAAGGCAGTGTCTAGGTAGAAAGGTGTTGTCTTATAGAAAAAGAGAATGGATGGATCCCAGCTGATAAATGGCTTTGCCTTGGTGTAGGAAGATGAAATAATTCCCAGAATGTGCTGCCCAATAACATCTTCCTGCATTGAATACTTGCTGGCAGATTGTGTTAGAAAGCTGCAGCAAACTGCATCAGGCTCTTGGATTACCTCTTTGGGGAAGAGCAGGGGGTGTTCACACTTCCACACGTGTAAAGATGCAGCAAGCAGAGACTGTTGTTTGAAAGGTCTCTCTCTCCAAATAACAGGGCACTCCAGGTTCTCAGTGGAGGGTTTTGTCACTGGCTTGGTTTGTATCACTATCTGTCCAACCCAACTCAAGTGTTAGGGGACAGAAAAAGCAAGAGAAGTGACAGCAAACATGGTTTTTGGAGCTGTTGTGACACTGATTCATGAACAATTCCAAAGCTCATGGGTAGACACAAAAGCAAGGGAGAAAGGAGAACTGGATTTGAATTTCAGCAGAAAGCTGCTAGAACACACAAGGATGGAGATCACAACAAAAAGCAATGAACAGAATGGGATTCCCACACTCACACACAGCTCCCAACAGCACAGGGGGTGACCAAAGGACACCAAGATACCCCCATCCATTTAGGATTTTCTTCTGCTGGCCACTCACCCAATACAGAATGATGTTATCATAGAGCAGCAGCCAAACCCCTCCCTCCACTCCCACCTCACCCCCCAGAGACCCAAAGGGCCAGAGCCCAGAGGAGGAACAAGTCCCTGCACTCCCCCACCACAGGGGACATGGAGAAGGGAGCAGCCAGGGGAGGAGCAACGCCAGGGGAGAGGGGAGCAGCCAGGCCAGGAGCCCAGGGTGAGAGACAGCTTCAGGGGCTGGCCCCAACCTCCTGGGAGCTCCACTGGCCAGGAAGAGTCAGGGAGCCCTTCCCACAGCCAGAACCCCCCCACAGCACAGCCACTGTGCAGGCAGAGCCCAAAACCCCCTGCCAGCAGAGCCAGCTCTTAGAGAGGGGGCTTCTTGCCCCACCTCCAGGTGAATGTGGAAGGTGGAGGCACTTGGTGGTGATCTCCTCATCAGTTCCCACCCAAGGCTGGGCAGACCCTGGGTGAAAACCCATCAGGAGGGGCTTTCCTGCCTGGTTGTGGCCATCATCCACCTGCCCACCCTCCTTCAGGGCTGGGGGTTGAACCCCAGCACTTCAGGCTCATGGTGGAAAAAAAGCAGAGGAAAGAGGATCCAGCAATCCCAGATTTCACCCTTCTTTCTCAGAGCTCAAGGATCAAGTATAATTCTTGTCCTACAACATGGGTTTTTTTGCTTGGATGACTTTTAAAAAGAAAAAAACCTCATGACCTGAACAGGTCTTTAAAGCCCTGGATTTAAACCCCATGGATGCTCTTCCCATGGTCTGAGTGGTTCTGAGTTGCATGCCCCAGGATGACCAAGCACAACCTGGCTCTGCTCCAGCCCTCCCACTGGAGCTGGTAGATGGGTGGGTGCTCCCTAAAACCTCCAGCAGTTCACCCCCCTTTCAATTATTGTCTCCTGTTATGAGCCCACCTCTTTGAACAGTGTCTCCAAGTGCATTTTAACTGCCCAACCTGCATGACCAGACTGCTCAAACCTGCCAGGCTTCCTCTGCTTTCTCTTCTGCTCCTCTGACTGCAGAAACCAGGCAGACAAACCCCAGGAGTGCTCTGTCACATGAGACCTTTCCTTTAAGATAAAACCACTGCTCTTTCCCCTTCTCTCCCAGGAAGGGGAGGAAGGAAGCAGTGTTGGATCATCTGGGGATTGTCCTTCTGTCCCACCCCCTAGGACTACTTTGTAAAATCACCTTCCATAAACAAAGACTGTTTTTTGTGACTGATGACCACTCTCACAACTAATGTCTTGTTAAAGAGTATTTTACCCCCATGAAGGCTCATTTATTGGAGCAGAGATCCCAACAAGGCATCACCTTGAGCAACGCTCATAGAATCACAGAATTATTTAGGCTGATAAAGACCTTTAAGATCATTGAGTCCAATTGTTCACCCAGCACACTCCAGGCCAGGTCATAGCAACACAGGTCAGGGGGTGAAGCAAGAATGCTGATGGATAATTTAACTCCCTATTTGGGCACACTTTGGCTGGGAGTGAAGGAGCACTTTAAAGAAGGAGAGCCCACTGACACCAGGAGGTCTTCTGCATGGATAAGCAGAGGAGTGACACACCAGGGTCAAAGCCCAACCTTTTGCTCCTCAAATTGGCATCATCTCAGAGAGAGAAAGGGAAAGCACCATTCTGGATTGCCTGACAGTAACTTATCTAAGAGCTCAACTGGGAGAATATTTCAGGGTAAACAGGGTTTTTTTAATGCATTTGCCTCTTTTTCCAGTTGGAAATGACCTATAAATGTGTTTTTTTCCAAGCCCATCTGTCATTCAGAATGATTTACAGCCAGTGAAACTCAAGTTTAGGCCCATTCACAGGCAGGTCTTCAAAAAAAAGAAGCCCAGTCTGATCCAATTTAACACAGAGACCACATGGCATGTCTCCTTGCCTCAACTGGATCACTCTTTGATTCTGTTTTTTTGATGTGAATATCAATTATTCATTTGATTTTTAAGATTCTAGTACTACTTGATGTTATTATAATAGTATATGCTGCTTCGGCAAATATTTCTGTGCAGTTATTACTTGTCAGGAAATTTATGGCATGAAAATTAGAACCAAGGAAATGCAGAGTTCCTTTCAAAATATGGATGAATATTCATAAAAGCATTAGAGTGTTTGCCTCCCTCTGATGTTTGGTGTTGCTCATTCATCCCAAGCTGGAAGGATATAAGCTGAGACGTGAGACTTCAAGAGAGCAGTTAAATGAGGAACAGGGGAGATTAAGTTGTAAGTTATAAGATGATTGTAAAACTCCTGGACATTTTGGGGCCACAAAGCCTTTATCAAAGTGGAGGGGAAATTCTACAGGGTGTAATGGAGGCACCATGTGGAAAACTAGCTCAGGAAACAGGGTGTTCTAACCCAAATTACTGTATAAACACCCTGGTCCAGCAGCACCTTGCAAACAGGAGGATATGGAGCATGCTGAGACAACAGCAAGTTTAGTGAGATTCATTTTGCATCAATTTTGAGGGTCCATTTCTAGGGTGACAACATGGAGAAGTCTACATTGGAATCTGACACAACAATGGACAGGCCAAAAGCTTCACAGGAAAAAAAATTGGGGAGGAAATGATACATCTAAATCCCTCAGTAGGCTCCTCCCACAAGAGGTGACTAAAGTTGACCAACCAGGAGCACACCTCTAGTGACAAAGCTGTTTGAGAACGTGTTGACTTTCATGTCTTGAAGTATCTGGGTGGGGTTTTTTGGTGTTGCTGGGTTTTTTTGTTTTATTCTGTGTTGTTTCATCCTGGTTCAGATAAAGTGATTGGGGCAGTCTCCCAGAAGCAAAGGGGTTGAGGGCATCCCATAGAAAACACAAAATGTTTGACAAAGTCAAGTGCTCTAAGGTTTTGCCAGTGGTGGCACTCTGGGATCATCAGCATTTCAAGGCCCAGGTGGTAAAGGTGAAATAGGTGCAGAATTATACACTTGGTCAAACCTCTTTGAGACCAGCAGCTGGAGAATGTCTGATCACAGCTCCCCATTTCAAGAGAGCTGGGAGAAAACAAGTGAATGCTTCTGATTTCTAGAATCATGGAATCATCCAGTGGTTTGGGTTGGGAGGGAGCTTAAAGACCATCTAGTTCCAACCCCTCTGCCACGAGCAGGGACACCTCCCACTAAAGCAGGTTGAACAAGACTCCACTCAACCTGTTCTTGAACACCTCCAGTGATGGAGCATCCACAGCTTCCCTGGGCAACCTGTGTCTCACCACTCTCACAGTGAAGAACTTCTTCCTAATTATCTTCCACAGGAGCTGGTACAATAGCAGCTTCACCTCCACACCCCAAAGATGGAGCACAGGCACCCAGGAGCAGAGGTGCCTCACCCTTTCTTGGAGCCATCAGAAGGTTTGGCATGGGAGGGACGTTCAGCATCATCTAATTGCAACCCCTCTGCCATGGAAAATTTTGTACCTGCTGTGAGGACAGAGATGCCAAAAAAAGGGAGGGAGTGAACAACAGACTGACAAAGAAGAAACTCTTGGGTACAGAAGGATGGGTAGAATGGCTTCAGAGAAAAAGCCCAGAGAGCTCTGGGTTGGGTGCTCAAAGGCATCGTTCACTTGCTGCTTTCTGCCTTTTTTTTTGGTAGTTGTTGTTGTTTGACACCTGCTGTAATCAGAGAAAGCCCATTAGGATGCAGGACAGATCCCTGGTTTTGGCAGGAATTCTGCTTCCTGCCAGACAGCACTTGAGTGAACTGTTTGGATCAGCATGCAAGGGAACCTCGTTGGAACCTGGAGGAAGCACAACCACTGTCCTCCACAGCAGAGGGCCACAGGAAGCCATTAATCTCCCTTATGGAACGAGGCAGCTGATGTGAAAATTTCCAGATGGCGTGTTTGGACCTCATTCTGCCCTGAATTTAGGATGCTGCTGCCCCAGGCCTCTGCTTCACTCAGTGTTTCATCCCTGACGTTTTGAAAGCTGCTTTTTCACCACACGGAGTTAAATTTGCCACAAACCAGCCATGCTGCAGGAGATCAGAAACCTTAACAATGAAAACAGGGGGTTTCGAGATCCAAAGATGGAGGGATTAATTCAAACCTGTGGATTTGGACCTGTACCTCTTCTTTAGCCTTTCCCTAAAAGATGAAAGGATGTACATCTTAGGTTCTAGTCTCTATTTAAGTCTGAGGGGTGCAGGGAAAGCTCCCTCTTCATCTGGTCTCTTCACACAATAAACACTGGATGAAGTTCAGGCTGCAAGCGTTGGCAGTAGAACCACTCACCAACAAAAAGAGCTTGAAAGTGTCTCTTGGCACATCCCATCAGAGGACTTCTCTAATCCCTTGAATCAACAGCAGCTTTGGATGAACAAAAAGGACTGAAGCAGGTGTCTCTTTTTACCTCATGCCTATCTATCCTTCTCTCCATCCTCAGAAAAATCACTCTTTTGGCTCTCCCAAGGATGCACAGCACTTGGGTAACCATTTGTTTCTGCTTTATCTTGACAGGACAAACCAGAATAACATTGTCTGTAGCCTGCAGAAGGACTCAAAACCATCTCTGCCTTTATTATTATTATTATTATTGCCATATACATGATGTATTGTATTAAAAAATCCACACGCTACGCCACGCTATCAGATATGAAGCTGTGCTCCTCGTCAAGGGCATGTTCATCATCTCTTAAATGCTCCTTTTCATCAGAAATTCCTGGCTGTCCAGAGAGAAGTGCCTCAGAGGTGGAGATTCTTTTCTCTTTACAACTGGTCCTTCTTGAGCCATAGTCCCACACACACTGTAGGGCTTTGAAAGCCTGGTTCAACCTCCTGCCCCTTCCCCAGCCACTCGTTTACACTGGGCAGCTTTCAAGCCTACCTTGGCAAGGATTTTGGGGGGTTTGGCACTGAACTAGGTAAGGGCACTAGGGAGCACACGAGAGGGAACCACTTTCCTCATTGGCAGAGCTCACTGCACAAATTGTACGTGGGATTCTAACTATGGGACATGTTTTCCTGGGCTGGCATAAGGACCAAGCTGTAGCTTTGCCCCTGACAGGCTCGAGTCTCCTCTGCTAAGAACCAACTGCTCCAAAGCCATCCTGTGCTTCCACATCAGCAGCACCCCGTTGAAAGAGGGGCTGTGGGATCTGTCCTGCTACAGAGTGGGAGCAGCTCTGCTGCTGGGAGCAGTTCTGCTGGTTTGGTGTGGTTTATCTTTGTTGAGGTTTCGTGGAGCAGAGCAGCAATTTCCTTCCCTGCTCTCCCAAGAGAGACCCCCAGGAAGCAGCTGTTCTCCCAGCTTTGTGCTCTCCCCTTTTGCTGTGTTTCCCTCTCACTTATGCATTTTTCTCTCCGTTCCCTAACCTGCCATAACCTACTTCTACACTTCTGCAGTCGCTCAAGGAAGAGAGATCTCCCTCCCACTCCTTCCCCCTGCCTACCTCGCCAACCTGTTGCTGGAATCTCAAATCCTCGAGCACCGTAAGAGGAGAGGCTTCTTTTCTCAGCTAAATTAACACCAATCTGCTCTTGTTAGCTTGTCGTTCTCCTGAGAGCAGCCATACAACCTCTTCATTTCATTTCCCCTTCTCCTGCTGCTTAAGAAGTAGCACATCCTCACACCAGAGACGCTTGCGTGAATCAATTTGCAGTGACCAGCTTAAATCTCTCCTGGGCCACTCCAGCAGCTTTCATTTGGAGCTGAGCAGGAAGAAATAGCTGCCCTGAGATGGCTGTAAAGGAAACCTGACAAGGGACAGAGGTGAAGTGCTCACGTTGGTGCACTGGGCTTGCTCCTCAAGCCAGCCCCCATAGCCTCGGTGGGAGCATCATCAGTGCTGCTAAGCACATCTCAGAGATTAGTCTTTTTTATGATCCTTCCAGTTTTCTTTGCACAGATTATTTGGGCACTGGTGTAGAAATGGGGACTGATTGTTTCCCTCAGCAGCCGTTCCATGCCAGTAATCCTTGCCAAACTTGACACGAGCAAGGGGTGAAATCTTGGCCCAGCTCAAGTCAATAGCTCCGGTGAGAGCCAGAGCCCAGGTCCTACTGTCAGCTTTTTACACAAGGACCAGGCCCCTCGTGGGTGCTGGTCTGGGGGCATTCTGCTGGGAGAGATATTCCAGAAAGGGTTGGAAGGCAAGCAAAACGAGCCCAGTGTGGAGAAGATCTTAAATGTGATGTTAAGGCTTTTAAAGGTGGTCTTTCTCCTTGAAAGGTGTATTATAAGCACAGCTCCCAGGTGCAAAGCTCCCCCAGGTATCCCCATCACCCTTGGAATGACAAAACACACCATGAGGAGCAGCAGATCCGTTTCCTCCCTCTGCCTTTTCTGCAGTGAGCATTTCTCAGAGAGGAAATAACCTTAAACAAAATTCAGAATTCAGCCTGCTCTGAAAGTCACGCCCGGAGGGGAGGAGCAATGTAACCTCCTGGGGGATTCTTCTTTTTACTGGAGCCTTTATGGATAAACCAGCTCCTGACTGTCCTCACTGCCAAGCTTGTGCGCCAGCAGCTCTCCAGTTCCTCACTAAACACCCAGGAGTTATTTGGTGTGGTAGAGATGATTTTGCAGGGGGCTGAGGACTCCAAGTTAGGGCATCTTGCTGGAGAAATTAAAGTCTTCGTTGCCATAGTTTTGCTGACTCTTTTTCATCATTGTGCTTTGGCATTTTCTACATCCCAAAGATGCAAGTAAAATACAAACCAACATTTTCTAAGAGTTTAGCATCTTCCTGGCTCTAAACTATTCCAAGGACAGGGGGAGGAGAACCTCCATAGAGCCACGATAGCCCTTGCAAGAGAGAAAGAGAAACTCTGGAGGTTATAAAACAAAAGAATGGTTGATCCTGTTAGTAATATTGATCTCCTTAAGCAGCACTTTCAGGTGAGCTGAAGGCAGGGTTTGTCCTGTGGTTGCTCCATGCTTTAAATTCCCAGAGAAGTTAATTGGGAGCATGAGAATTTTCATGCCTGATCCTCACTCTCCAGTAGGAATAAATATCAGTGGCGATTTTCTCCTTCTTTGCCACTAACTGTAATCAGATATACTCCTGCTCTCAAAGGCACAATATTCCCCTCCCTGTCCAGCAGATTGGTTTACTGCAAGAAAACCACATACACAAGCAAATCTCCCAGACATGCCAGACTTCTAACAGAGCTATGAATTCTCTTAACAGTCAGAGGTAGAGCATTAATAACCACCACCATAAAACAAACCCAAAAAGTGCAGATAATAATAATCATAAAAAAAAGATATTTATAGAGGCAACGCAGTAGATGGAAGAGCAAAAGTGTCTCCCTTCAGATCATCAATTCATGAGCTCTGTGATCCTGAATAACGGGCGTGCTTCCAAATGATAAAACAAAACACATTGTCTATCCAAAAGCACTAACTTTCCTCTGGAGTTCCTTAAAGGGGAATGGCAGCAAATGTATAAATTTTAGTGCGTCGTAACTTGCGTGCCTTTTCCTGCCCTAGGAAGTGAATTTTCTGCTATTGATGGGAAATCATTATCTTCCTGCCCTTTTTCAGATTTAATTGAAGGTTTGTCACAGAGCTGCCGCAGTCTGATCCTGGCCACAGATCCCCTCTGAAAGAGCTCCACAGGAAGATCTGCCCTCATCTGCCAACAACAGCAGCTGTAAGGACATTTGCTTATCGAAAATCAGCAGAGCTTCCAAAAGAAAAGCATGAAACCTTTGTGCCTGAGAAGGACTCACAGGCAGGAATCACCACCAGTACCAGAAAAGCCTTAACTGAGCAAAGAGGCAGCAACAAAAAAAATATCAAGCCTCCACGGAAGCAAAATACTCTGCCCTATTTCTAGCCCTCATTGGTTAATTTGTTCTTTAATGATTTTTACTAATTTCATTTGGGACTCTGAGAGCAGACGTAGCCACTCACTCAATGGCAGAGTGCTCCACACGTGCTCTGCCCAAGCTGAAGAGGGTGAAGCTTGAGCTTCTGCCTCATTGTAGGGGGATAGGCAACTATCAAGCCTTCCTACCTGTCAACTGACTGGTTTTTTATAGCAGAAATATTTGTTATTAGGTTGAATATTGATTTCATTGCAGCCTGAGTCATAGTGAGGTTTTTATCTTCTTTCACATGACCCTGGTTTGAGTAAATGGAACTTCACCATGAGTCTCATGAAGTCCTTAAAAATCTTTCCAGGGTCTGTCTGACAAGTGTTGTTCTATGGTTTGCTGCTCTTGATGTGATCAGATCTGCTCCCTGCAGTCCATGCCTGTTCAGGGGTTAAGGTCATTCAGGAATTGATTATTGCTGCACACAGGTTTGCTGCAAAGTGCTGGATTCAGGTATTATTGTACTTGCAGTGCCTGCAGATCAGGATTTAGGACTGAGGACCTCTGACCTGACTGCAAGGATTGACAGAGAAAAGCCAAAAAAGTAATACCATTAAACAGAGGGAAACTTCAAAAACAGCAGCATATGGTACATATGTAACTACTAAGCACCCACCCAGAAATCCTTGCTCCAGCTCCCTAAATCCTTAATCCAGAGATACCCCCATAAAAGAGCCCCTAAACAACCTTTTAAGAACAAAAGAATGGGCTCCATGCTCTCTAATCCATTTGAAGACACCTCCAACGTTTGCTTCAGAACCAGCAGGAGCAGCAAGACCCCGTGCCAAAATCTCTGCTCCACTCTTTAGTCTCTTAAAATCTTTAAGAGCTTATGGCACCACAATTAAAAAAATTCTGGTGTTCAGTCTCAGATCCAGGCAGGCAAAACTTAATGTGATTGAATTTGGACAGCTAAATTGTATGTTCACATCAAATGTATACGGATCCCCACCTAGGATCTTCGATGAGAAGGTGCAAGAGGCAAGCTAGGTCTGCCAAGGCTTTTGTAGTTTGTGTTTTACAGGGGTAGACAAGGATCAGGCAGCTAACAGAGGAAATAAAAGATTATTTATCACTTGATGCTTTATAAACTATTCCATAACAACCTGTAAAAGATGTCAAACACAAAACCCTTCACGAGGCGTCTCCTTGCTGCGCTCCTGTGAGGAATCCAGCTCAGCAGGGACTCATGACACCGTTAGATCGCCCACGTTTCCTTCCACTACCACAAGAAAAAAGGAGCAGAGCCAGCTCACGGTGGTAGAAAGTGTTGTCAGTTTTCAAACACCAGGACACAAGGAGGAACAAATCACAACAACCTCCCCCTGAACCCCTGCGTGTGCTGCGTGCGGTTTGTTTCTTCAGGGCTCCAGCAGCTGGTTTCCTTCCTTGGTTTATTTTACATTAATGCTGCAATTTTGTGAGCAAGCACCCAGGTGTAAAGATAAAAGGGTAGCACAGGCCCTTGGTTTTGGCACTGAAAGGGATGAGAAACAGCAACAGGAGCTGCAGACTCTCGGACAATCCCAGCAGTGAGAGATCAGCTTTCTTTTAATTGCGATGAGGGCAGTGCCTGCAGCTGAGTGTCCCAAGAATTTCATTTAAAAATGCCTAAAGCTCTGCACAGAGGCGTGTTTGGGTGGGCACCAGACCATTTGTTTGCTGTGGGAAGGTCGTAGAGGTGGTACACGAAGGTTATTTTGCAAATGGGTTCAAAGTAGCAAAGAGGTTTCACTGCTGGAATGTTTCTGGGCACGTGTCTTCATTGCACCTTCACTGGGGTTTGAAAGAATTCATCTGTTTATGGCAGGCAAAAGTTGGGACTTCTTCAGGAAGCATAAAATATAAACCAATTAATTTCTTAAAACCACACTTGTACTCCTAGAAAGGACGTGGTCTGAGAGCAGCTGTTTGCTGCCTTGTTTTTGGGAAAGGTGCCTGTCCCATCCTCGAGTGACATCAACTGGCTTCCAGTCAGACTTCCACAGAGAGCCACACACAGAGGGAGCACGGAGACCTTGCTGGAAGCAAAGATGGTTGCAGGCTTTTCAGCCTGCCCAATTAGGTGGGAAATGATGTTTCCTCTGTGGCTGCCAGCGTTGTCTCATTCCATTCCTGACAGAAAACCCCCAAAGTGACACGACTGACCTCCACGGCTTGTGAAAATGCAGGTGCTCGTGAGATGAGTCCCTTGCATTGCTGGCTCAAGCCCTCCTGGCTGCTCAATAGGCCATGAAGCAGCTTAAGACCCCAGGAAGCCCACCTAGAGAGCATGCCCACAGGCATTTCTGCAGGCTGCTCCTGAGGTCTCCCTTCTGGTGGGATGGGATGGGATAAGGATGTCTTCAGCCCCCCTGGAGACCTCTGCCTTAAAAAGCAGGTGGACTCAGCCAATAATGCCCATTGAAGGGAAGCAGTCTCCTGGTCTCAGCTGGGATAGGGTTGATTTTCTTCCTGGTAGCTGGTGCAGCTCTGTGGTTTGGATTTAGGGGGACAATAATGCTGCTAACACGCTGATGTTTCAGCTGTTGCTAAGTAGCTCTTACCTGGAGTCAAGGATTTTTCAGCTACTTGTGCCCTGCCAGAAAGAAGGGCACAGAAATTGGGAGGAGATGCAGCAAGGCCAGAGGGATATTCCAGCCCATATGACATCATGCCCAGTATATAAACTGGGGGGAGTTGGCTGGGAAGGGGCTGATCACAGCTCAGGGACTGGCTGAGCACCAGTCCCCAAGTGGTGAGCAACTGTACTGTGCATTACTTGTCTTTCCTGGGGTTTTTTTTCACTCTTTTTTTGTTATCTTCCTTTCCATGACAATTATAATTACTACCACTATTATGACAATATTTTTATTTCAATTATTATACTGCTCTTATCTCAACCCATGAGTTTCTCTTGTTCTCCATTCTCCTCTCCATCCCACTGGAAGGATTGACCGAGTGGCTGCGTGGGGCTTGGTTGCCAGCTGGGGTTAAACCATGACAAGCAGCAAAACCCCTTTTTGTCTTGCTTTTATGAGAGAACCCCAAAAATTTGCCATTTCAGGCCTGATTGTGCTGCTGTCTAGTCTTCTGCACCTGCTGGCTAATGAAATGTCATGGTCCCAATGGAACAGGAGAGGTGGTAAAGCTGTTCCCCACCTAGGACTTGCTCTGTGAATTCCCCAGAGGGTGGCTGTGGGTCTTAGACCCTATTTGCACCATGTTTAGTTTGGGCTATGGGAAGAATGGAGCTTAGAATTTGTTGTTTGGGTCTAGAGAACTGTCAAATGCTGAAAAAAAAGAGTCAGATCCCCCTTCTTTAACATGAAAAACCTTCTAGCAGAGAACTAGTTTTACTCTAGGTTGGCACTACTAGAATTATGATAAAATGGGATAACATAAGAGTTGTTTACTTGCAGTAAGTTCACCACTAAGCTAAAGATAATTGCATTTAACTGTATTAAAGCTCTTCTGTGAACCAGCTTTTATGAGTCAATAGTAAATACTGTAATAGATTTGTGTGTGTGTGAGCTTAGCAGCTTAAATAGCCTAGAAATAAAAGCAGAAGGAATTGTAGCTGACTCTCACATTCTTGTGTTTAACTCATTTGCAGACATGTTTAATTAAATAACCCAAAGCAGGTATCCCAATAAGTAACAGTTTCCCTATTCTGCTGGAAAAGGACTGACAGAGACATAAATTCAGATGCAGATGAAAGACTGATTGCTGTAGAAACTCCTTTGGCACAGCCTGTTACAGAACCAGCCTGAGCAGCCCTGTAGAAAATGAGGAATTTGATGTTACTTACATGTCCTTCAGAACACTGGCTAAACGTATTAAACTGGACCTCAGCATCCCCCTTAATAGTGTTCCTGTTGCTAGGAAACAGTGATCAGGACCCCATAAGCCTTGTCTTTGGGGCTGCTTTCATACTTTACTCAGAGCCTCTGCTCTGACAGCCTTGAAACGGTGTCTCCATTTTTCATTGTCTCTCCTGCTATTTTTCCCCATTTGTTTTTTTTGCCTCCAAAACCCCATTTGGCAAAGGAGCAGACCCAGATCAGGTCACCAGGCAGGGGTGTAAAATGGAGCTCTCCTTCAGAACGTCCCCTCTTGGGGTATTCCTGGAAGAGCTTTTTGCCCTCCCCATTTGTCCTGGGATAAGTGTTAGTGTGGCTGGGACTACTCGTGGAAGATTGCCAGGTCCTAAGTATTTACCAAAATGTCTGTATTTCTGTGTAAAATACAACATTGCCTTTTTCTTCACTGGTGAGGCATTTATTGCACCCACCTCCTGTGAGATTATTCTTAATTGGAAGCCTTGCTGTTTTATTTGATGCTCTTTTAGATGATTTCACTCTGCATATGAGACTTACCATGGATTTACTAGAAGGAAAGGGCACTCGGTCCTCCTGATTATCAAGCCTATAAATAGGTTGCACAGTTTATCTTTCAAAAATCCTAGCAAAGCCAAAATGATAATTATAGCTCTATAATTATTAAAATGTGTTCCTCGTTGAGCTTGTTATCACCCCTCAAGAACCAATGAAGGAAGGAGATGCCGTGGATTTGATGACAGGGTTGTTTCAGTGGTTCTTGTTTTACAAAGCACAAGTAGGGAGGTGGTGAAAAGGTCACAGAAGGTGGCAAAAAGGGTGAATTCAGCATTCTGCTCTAGAAGGGGCTCCTTCCCATCCTCCAAGGATGTCTCTAAAAAGCTAGTCGGAGGCACAAAAAAAAGCCCCAAGCTTCCAGGCTTACCCTATTTAACCTTTCCCATATCCCTGATTCAACACAATCTCCAGACACACATTGACAGGACACTTTTCCCTCAGAGTATCAAAGTTCTGACCTTGCAGTTGTTGTAAGTCAATCACCACGACACGTCCTGCTCTACCCTGTTATAAATAAAGGGAACTCGCTCATCAAATGCCACAGAGCTGCCCAGGCTCCACAGCTTGATCCTGCAGCTCCCACACGGGCAAGACCTCCACTGAGCTGAGACTTTATTTATACTGCTGACAGCCTCAGCTCCCTCATATCCGTGGTGGTATAAATCAGGATTCACCCGAATTAAATCAGGGGTTGAGACAGAAAATCGAGCGTGAGTGGAGAGCCAAAGGACAAATTATTGTATGCAGTAATCCTCTGGCTATCAGTGCCATCCATGAAGCCTTGCTCAGTGGAGAGGTTGTCCCACCAGCTCCCTGAAACCACTGGGAACCTCTCCTCTGTGGAAACTTTAACTGTTAATGAAAAGAATTTCAGAATAATTTCAGAATAATTGCTGAAAATCGTTTCTGATTAGTTTTCAGTGCTCATTTCTTACCCTGCCCTCTTATGGAGTTGGGTTGCCTCAGCCAGGTTGTAAGGTCTTCCTTCTGCTTCTTGCATGCAAAGCTTTCCACTTCACCCTCTCACTTTGGGGAGATCTTCTTGTGGCCTTTCAGCACTTCAAGGGGACCTAGAAGAAAGGTGGGGACAGACTTTTTAAGAGGGCCTGATGCAACAGGACAAGGGAGGATGGTTTGAAACTAAAAGAAGGAGATTTAGACTAGAGAGAAGGAGGAAATTTTTGGCACTGAGGGTGGTGAGATGCTGGCCCAGGCTGCCCAGAGAGGTGGTCGCTGCCCCATCCCTGGAACCATCCCAGGGGAGGTTGGACACAACTCTGAGCACCCTGCTCTAGCTGGGGATGTCCCTGCTCCCTGCAGGGGGTTGGATTGATGAGCTTGAAAGGCCCCTTCGCACCCCAAATATTCTATGATTCTTTCCCAAATGGAAATTTATCTGAAGAAAAGAGAAGAAAGACATTGGCATTTGAGACAGGTTGCTGCAAGGATCATCCCATTGTCCCGAAAGGAAGATCTTGATTTTTTCCCTTTTCTGCTTTTGAGCCTCAGATTAGCCATTAATAAAATGCTGCAACGCTTGATTTATATCACTAATAAGGGATATAAAATTTGTGTTGCTGCCAATGCAGGCCACTCAGGATGCAAACTGATCTACATGTGCTGTAGATCATGGTGAGCCCAGAAAAGAGACAACGTTGTAAAACAAATCCATCCTACATAGCTCAGTCTTGTCATGCAAATCCCTCTAGTTGTGATAACTACCCCTCAGTGAATTCAGAAATTGCCCACTGAATCTCTAGCTAAAACCCAAAATTAAGCATTGCCCTTGGATTTTCCATCCAAATCAAGGCACTGAGTGAAAGCCCTGACTTCAGGAAAACAAATTGCTCCTGTTTTAAGGCTGCCTTTGGGTGAGGTCGTTGATAGGACAGTGTATTTATAGGCCAAATCAAATACAGCTTTAGCCAAACCCTTGTTTCACTGATCACAACTTCATCACCTGGATTTGCTTGGCTGTCATTCATTAAATCATACCTACCAGTCACTGAAATCGTGCCACAGCCAAGAAGTCTCAGAGATATGCTCCAGCTGTCCCCTGCAACTCCTCCAACCTAAATATATCTCCCCAGTGGCTCGGCTGCCTTAGTTTCCAGGATGCCTCCCAAAGGTTTAGCTTTACACGAGGCTAGCAAGCTGAATGGGCAATAGATAGCACAGGGTCTCTGGGCAAAGGTTTGTTCTCAGAGCACAGGACCTAAGAACTGGCTGAAGTGTGTTGGGTTAAAAAGAATTCTTGGAAAAGCTTGATGATCCTGAGTATGGTTCTTTTCTTGTTCACATTATCCTCTTTCAAAACCTCAGCAGAACTCTCCTTCTTCAACATATCTGCAGCAACTTGGCAGCAGCTTGGTTTTTCTATGCTAAGAACAGCGTCTGGCAGGCTGGTGGGGAAGGTTTTCCTGCCTCCTTACACCCTCCACCTCCATCTGCTGCCTAATAGGCAGCACTTGAAGCTCCCGTGGTAGGGAGATGTCTCACTGTTGTGGGTTTGTGCAGGAGGTGTTGGTCCAAAGATAAAACTCTTAGTTCCAAGTCCCAGAAATAATGTTTTGCATGTTTTCTCAGCCGTGTTGGCAAAGTGGCATTTGTGGCACTGACAGACACTGTCATACAAGAGGGTCAGAGGAGAACTCCCCAGCCTGCTCTTGGCTTTCTCTTGGGTTTGGGATTGCTTTGGGCACAGGGAGAGGAGAGAAGAAGGAAATATAGTCTTCAGAAAGTCAAAATAGCTTTTTCTGCTCCAGAAGAATGGGGGTAAGCCACTGAGAAAGTGAGCAAGCTGGATGAAGGGTGTTGGTCAGACATGAGGGAGATCTGGAGTCAGTTTGATTCTCCAGGCGATGTCAGGAACTATCAGACAGCTTTAGGATCTCATCACCTTCATGGTGAGGGAAGTCTGTGGGCTGATGGCACTCAAAACTCAGGCTTTAAGGACCCCTGTAGGCAGGAGGATTCAGAGGGGACGTGTGCCTGGGCCATTTTCATGGACTAAAACTGGGGAGCTTGGAGCGACTTGTGTGCACCGCAACCCCACCTCTCCTTAAAACCTGCTACTGGGGAGTCTCCCCTGGCCCCCCCAGTCCCTTCTCCCTTTGCAGAGGGCTTGGAGTGGGGCTGCCCCTGCTCCTTGGCCAGGCTCAGAGGCATTTATGTGTGGAAGGGCCAAGGCAGCCCTGCCTGTGGATTTGCACCTCCCATCACTTTGGCATGCTGAGCGTTTGGCCCCGCTGTCCCGAGCAGCACGGTGCCTGCCACACAACCCCTCTCCACAAAATACAGCTGGAAAGCAGCAATTCATCCTGCCCAGCAGAGCACTCCTCCAGGCAGCGGGGTGGGGGCACTTCTTCATGCTGTCCCTCCAGGCCAGAAAAGCCCCAAGTGATCCCCAACAGTCCCCAAGGCAGCACGTTGGGCTGGCTGAAAATGAGGTTTCTCTTTCCGATGCCTTTTCCCCTGCGGAGAGTTCAGTTTAACAAGAAGCTCATTCAATTCTGGAAGCAGAGGTGCCCTCTGGACTCTTCTGCCCAAATGAACTTGTTTAGGGAGGGAGCTTCTCAAGCCTGAAACTCATTCCTGTGAACTTTCACACTCCCTGGGCCCCTCGTTGAAGATCTTCCAGGGGGAGGCTGAGGGAGGGCACAGTCGCTCCAGTTTGCTCGCTGCTTTGTTTGGTTGGAGTTCAGCCACTGGAATTGTGATTCCTCTGATGGTTCAAAGAAACCAGACTATAAAACAGCCTATTGCTTTTGTCTCTTGGCTTGCTCAGTGGCAGAGCGTATCACTCAGCAGGAGAAAAGGAAGCCATGGCTTTCATTTTGGCACCTCACTCCTGGCACTGTGAGGAGCTTTTAGGCCAGACTCTTGCATTTCAACCATTTTCCTCATCGCTCAATTATCAATCTGTCATTTCATCCAAATTTCAAAGGGGTTTGACCAGTCCTGTTTTCACCACAGATTCAAAGCTGATTACCTCTTCGGGATCCTCATAAACTCCATCTCAGTGTTTTTCTGTAGGATGGTCTTGTGGTTTTTTTTCTTTGTCTGGGGTTATTACTTTGGCTGTCTTAATAAGCAAGAGCCATCTGGAGGCATGGTTGACCGAGTTTGCACCTGCGCCTACATCTGCACTGTCTGGCCACGTCAGGTGGATGTTCACTTAAAAGATCCATCTCAGTGTGAAGGAAAAGGAAAAGAAAAAGGAGGGAGGGTGTAAAACTGTTATTCCTGCCTGGCTGCAGCAGCAGGAGCAGCAGATGGCTCCCCAAGTCATTAGGGTGAAGAACCAGTGTCAAGACTTCATGTGGTGTGGTCTGTAAATGGTCATCAAATCAAATTCTTTATCAAAGGCAGAGTTTTCTCTCTCTCTCTCTCTCTGCCCACTGGCAAATGGATCCACATTTGGAATGGAGCATGGGACCTGCCTCCTTACGTGCAGGCACCTGGAAAGCAGACAGAGAAACCTGGTCCAGAGACCATCCTTGTTAAGCAGCCATCTGGCCTAACAGACTGTCCCAGAGCATTCCCAGCCTGTTGAGCAGTTACACTTCTCTTTATTTGAAGACCATTTTCCTTAAAAACCACTTTTTTTTTCAGCTCCTGAAGTGGTCACCTAGAAGAAATTGTGCCATGTAGGATGTGAGGTAAACGGCACAAAGCCTCCTGGTGGAGTGATGCTTTGGCAGCAGAACAGGACCTTGTGCTGCTTTAATCTACAGACCTAATTATTTCCAGACCTTCTTATAGTTTTGTTTTCTTAGCTTTTCACTGTGTTAGCTCTGTTAGACACAGGGAGATGCTGGATCCTGCTTGAGCCTGCTGGATGGATCTGCTAGGTTACAGCTGGCATATTGGATGTCAACGGTTGGACTTGATGACCTTAAAGGTCTTCTCCAACCAAAAAGATCCTGTGATTCTATGATCTATTAACCTATGATAAGACATTATCCCTGTGTTTCAGCACAGGGTGCCTCTGCCTTCCTGCTCAGTCTACCAATTTGGAAAGGAAATTCTCCTGCCCTTCTCCTCTCCTACCCCCTCTCCAACTCATCTCAAACGACCACTCTAACTACCAGTCTGTTCTTCCCCAGATTTTTGTGGCTTTGTCCCCCCTTCCAAATCCCACACCGTGGCCAGGGAGCTCTGAGCCATTCTGGCACCCATGGGAACAACTTTGCTGGAGCCCACAACCATCAGTGAGCAGCTGAGTGCCAGGCCTGAAGCTTTAAATCCTTTTACAAGGGCATTTCTGTTTATGTTCTGAAACACATCTCTTTGTCACCCACAGCATTTCATCAAACAACTGCAGTAAAAAAAGGAGCAGCCTAAACCCCAGCTTTCAGCTGCCTGCTCAGATAATCACAGGAGCAGCAGGACAAGGCTCAGATACTCCAGGATAAATTCTAGTGGAAAAACTTACACGTAGAAAAGAGGTTTTTACAAGGTGCAGAACACTGGCCTAGGATTTGAATCTAAGGAAGGCATTTTGTTGTCCTGCTGGTATTTCCTACAAACAATCCTTTCTGATTTGACTGTCAGCACGTCTGGGTTGGGCTTTTATTCTTTTCCAGATGATATTCTGCCTCGGGGAGCTTACAGCTTAGAACTGATAGAAGATTTACCTTCCCAAGTCTGTGATTTCTTTGGTTTTCTCTTTTTTTTGGCAAGCCAGTCTGCAGCTGAATGTTCCCTGCCAAAGGAAGCTATGACTGAGGTGATGCAGAGTCCCTGTGGCAAACGTGCTACGTGCAGGAGGAGAAACCTCACGTGGGTTGCAGCTCAGCAGTGGGCTCCTTTAGAATTTGGGCTCACAGCCTGGAAGTACATTGCAAAGCATGTGATGCTGAACCCAGCAAAGTTCTCCAGATCCTACAGTTGCATTTGAAATGTTTAGGTATATAAATCTGAAACCTTGATTGTTTATTTCTTAATGTCTTTAAACCCAGTCAGAAGCTACCCAGCAACCTACAGGAAACCTTGAGCAGGTATATTAATCTGAAACCTTGATTGTTTATTTTGTAAATGTTTTTAAACCCAGTCAGAAGCTACCCAGCAGTAGCTAAACTTGCTGGGCTTTTTTTGGCCAGGATGTTTGGACCAGTTTTTACTCATTTTCCACTGAGATCTGAAAGCTCATCAGGAGACAGGCTAATTCCTCTGAGAGACCAGTAGATCTGTGGGGCTGCACTGGGACCCACAGAGATGAGAAGTGCTCTTGCTTTCTTTTGAAATCACAGAGTCACACAGAATGGTGGGGTGGGAAGGGACCTCTGGAGATCATCTCCTCCCCCCCCCTGCTCCAGCAGCTCACCCCCAGCAGGGTGCCCAGGGTCACAGCCAGGAGGGTTTGGGATCTCTCCAGAGCAGAAGACTCCACAGCCTCTCTGGGCAGCTGCTCCAGGCTCTGCACCCTCACGCCAAAGAATTTTCTCCTCCTGTTCAGGTGGAACCTCCTGGGTTCCAGTTGGTGCCCGTTGCCCCTTGTCCTGTCCCTGGGCACCACTGACAGAGTCTGGCCCCAGCCTCTTGCCCCCCGGGGCCCTTTAGCTCTTGCTCAGCACTGCTCAGATCCCCTCTGAGGCTTCTCTTCTCCAGCTCAGCAGCCCCAGGGCTCTCAGCCTGTCCTGGCACAGAGATACTATGGTCCCCTCCGCATCCTCCAAGCCTCGGCTGGACTCTCCCGTAGTTCCCTGCCTCTCTTGACTTGAGGACCCCAAAAATTCTGCTCTCCATCTCCTGTCCCCTCCCTCTCCTCTTCCCCCAGTCTCAGGCAGGTCTCTGAGCTCGATCCTTGAGCACAGGCTACTGCAGAAAAGGTGAGTGCTGGGAACATCTCCTTGAGTCTTCTCAGGAAGAAAACTCAGTATTTAACCTGAGGTAGCAGGCTCTGGGTCCCCACCACACTGGAGGGGCCTTTGTTCCCTTGGATGGTTTGACACACAGCCTGAGGTTTAGTCTTTCCTGCTAACCAGCTGAAAGCAGGGCCCTGGTTGGGGTTTTCTGGGCCAGATGGTTCTTAGCTTCTGCTCAGTGAACTGGGTGTTGTCAGCTTTGGGCAGAGCAGTGCCTGATTTGTGGGTTTATAAACCCTTTATTGCCTCTAACCCTCAGTTTAATACAGAGTCAGCAGTTCAAGTCTTTTAATTTCTTCACTCTGATCAAACCTAACTAATTACCTACCCCTTAATGACCGTGGTGAGCAGTGTGTCAGTGCACCCCAGGTTACTCACAGCAACACTTTTCTCCTCCACTCTCATAAAAAAAGGAGCCAAATTTCCCCACTGGTGTCACTAAAACCACCTTTGCAGATCAAACCTGAGCAAACAAAGCAGCTCTTGTGGACCTGCTCCAAGGTTACCTGTTTCCAGAGCAGAGGAGGTGTTCTGGGTCACTTTGCCACACATGCAGAGTTTACACCATCAAATATGTTCTCACTGAAATGTGAAATAAAAACAATCTGTTTGCAAAATACCCAAATCTTCATTTTCCTGTAAGAGGCAGTCTAGGAGCTTTCCTCAGCTTTAGTTTGATTTTTTTTCCTCCCCCTTTGTTTTAGTAATATCTTCATAGGCACCTGAAAATACAGTTTATTTCCCTGCTGCTTTTGATTACCCCTGGTTGGTAAACAATGAAGATTAATTGTTTTCTGATGAAGCAGAAGCAAACGTGATTCTTATTCACAAGTAACCTTGGCAGTGTCAGGAGGGGCACACACAGGAGCCCTGGGAACAATGTTCTTCTCCAGCTGCACCTCCAGAGCCACAAAGAAAACTCTTCTAGCTTAGGTAGATAAAACTACGGCAGAGGATTGAGCTATGCTCCAAGTCTCATATTCAAATTAATAGCTAATTAAGTTGAAAAGCATCTTTGCAACTCATTTCCCTGCTTTTATAAAGCCCTTAAATCGTTATGGAACGTTTCAGGGTCTGCTTGTTATCCTGTTGTGTAACTTTTGCTTCAGGAGCTTATTGGAAGACCCGAGGAGCACGAAAACATTGATGGGACTGTCCTTGGAGCAGCCAAGAAGAACAAGAAGCAACCCAGACCCCTCACAACCCACAACCCCGGGCCAGCTGCTGAGAGGTGAGGCTTTACTGGGGCAGGACCAGTGCTGTGGTTTAGAATTCCTATTCCTTTCCCTGTGGGCTCTGCGTGGACATCCAAGCTGGGATGGAACCTCCCTCAGGCATCGTGCTGTATCCCTCAGCCAAATACAGACAAGGCCTTAGTGAGGAGAGGAAGAGGAGGCATGTAGATCTTCACATAGGCATCTTTTTTTCACAGAGATATATAAGGACTCAGATTAATTTAACTGCTTATAAAATGAGGCAAACGGATATATTTGCACTGGTAGATGATGGAATGCAAAAAAAAAAAGCTATCCTTCTGCAAATGTTATCTGTTATAGGCTTGCAAACAGGGAAAGAAAATAAATAGTGAAATTATACCATTCATCTATTCATTTTGCTCTGTGCTAATGTTTCTTCAAATCAAATTATTCTGTAATGACCTACTCAGTGTTTTGCATTATCTTTGCCACAAATCGCCTGTTATTCTGGTGCTTTTCCAGCCCCTAAAAATGTATCTCAGCTCTTCAAATGTTGACATAGGGAAGTAACGTTTATTTCTGATTCACACACAGGAAACTGAGGCACAGTGATGCAAAAAATCTTAGCTACTGGTGGGAGCCAGTTGGATCATTTCAAGCTCCAACATGAATGAGGAAAAGACAGTGACTGAAGGCAGATGACCTCACACTGAGCTTGGACCCTCCTTCCCCTGGTGCAGCAGGAGTTTTGTCCCAACTGTAGAATTAGGTCTCTATGCATGTTAACAATTTTAATAAAATCCTAAGAGTTGCCCTGGTTTTGCTGAAATAAAGTTCATTTGCTTCCTAGTAGCTGGTTCGGTGCTGGTGTTTGGATTTGGGATGAGAAGATTGTTGACCATGTGCTGATGGTTTAGTTGTTGCTGAGCAGCATCTATGCTAAGCCAAGGACTTCTCAGCTTCTCAAGCCCTGCCAGCAGAGGCTGGGGGTGCACAAGGAGCTGGGGAGGGGACACAGCCAGGACACCTGATCCAAACTGGCCAAAATGATAGTCCAGACCACATGGAATCATAGAATGGTTTGTGTTGGAAGGGAGCTTAAAGATCATCCAGTTCCAACCCCCCTGCCATGGGAAGGGACACCTCCCACTAGAGCAGGTTGCTCAAAGCTTCATCCAACCTGCTCTTGAACACATCCAACAGTGGAGCATCATCAACAGTGTCTCCTACTCTCATAGTGAAGAACTTATTTCTCATTTCTAATCTAAATCTTCCCTCTTGGAGTTTAAAGCCATTACCCCTCATCCACCAACGCTGTAACTCCATCATTAGGAGAATATGCTGAACTCCTTATGACATCAGGCTGAAGAATAAAACTGTGAGGAGCTGGCCAAGAGGTGCTGACTGCTGCTTGGTAGCTGGCTGAGCATCACTCAGAGTGTGGTGAGCAACCATATCATGCAGCACTTGTTTTCTATATTCCTTTATCAGGATTATTATTTTCCCTTCCTTTCCTGTCCTATTAAACTGTCTTTTTCTCAAGTTTTAGCTTTTTTTTTTTCCCCAATTCTTTCCCCCCTCCCAGTGAGGGGGAGTGAGTGAAGGTCTGTGTGATGTTCAGCTTCCTGCTGGGTTAAACCACAAATAAAAAAGTCTCATTTGCACTATTTAATGGTGGGCTGTGTATTTGTGGTCAGCTTGGGTTCAACCACACTTCCAGAAACCCAATTCTGCATTGTGAGGGTGTCGTGCCAAAATATTGAGCTTGTTTTGAACAAAAAGCCAGCTGTACTCAGTATAATTCTGTCCTAAACCCATCGTAAGACTAGGCCCTATGTGGCCATTCACCATCTGAGACTCAGTAGAATATTTTTGCAGCTTTTCTAATTAAAATAATAATTATGTACTCTCTGTTAGCATGGAATTCCAAATGTGAGCCTCAGGGTCAAATAGCTTAAAAAACTGAAACTCTCTGCTCCCTTTGTAGGAAAAAAAAAAAAGGAGATGAGACAGTTCTGGGCAGCTTCATTTACATAAATTACAAATATTTATTGCCAGTAATTCCATCTGCAGAGTTCTGCCCTTTAGCTGGGATCTTTCTGCATAAATGACAAAAAAATTCCTGCTCATGCACCCCAGAACAAGTCAGTCACTCTCATCAACAGGTAGAGTGACTTTATAGCATCACAGAATTGCTTTGCTTGGAAGAGACCTTTAAGATCATCAAGTCCAACCACTAACCCAGCTTTGCCAAGTCCACCACTGACCCATGTCCCTCAGCACCACATCTCCACAGCTTGGAAACCCCTCCAGGGATGGGGACTCCACCACTGCCCTGGGCAGCCTGTTTTAGGGCTTGATAACCCTTTGAGGGAAGAAATTTTTTCCACATATTCAATCTAAAGCTGCCCTGGCACAACTTGAGGCCATTTCCTCTTATCCTCTCACTTGTTCCTTGGGAGAAGAGACAGAACCCTCAAAGAAAGGGTAGTAGAATAGTACAGTGAAATGAGGTCCTGTAGAGGGTGTGTGGTCTTCTGATGAGCATGGAGAGTGCTCCTAGGTCTGGTGTTCAGGAGTAGAGCAGATAAAGCTCCTGTAATCCATTTAGCTTTGGGACTGAGGAGAACACTTGGTCAAGACAGCAAGGAGGCCTCTCTGGGAAGACAATATCAAACCAGCACAGAAATCACAGATCTGAGCCCAATTAGCTGCACATCAGAGGAGATGCTGGTGAAGTGATTTTCCTTGAACTGAAGCTGCATGGTGGAGGATCAATCAATCAATTTATAAGCACCTCGAGGGTAATAATCGCCTAGTGAATGCGAATTTGTCAAGGACAAATTGTATCAAACCAATCTAATTTCTTCCTTTGACAGGATAAGTGAATAAGGGGGAAGCAGTAGATGTGATATATCTTGACTTCAGTAAGGCTCTTGAGTCTCCTACGTAGCATTCTCATAAGCAAATTAAAGCATATGATTAAATCACTGCAGAGAAGGCTCAGAGCTGGCTGAGAAAACAAAATCAAACTCAAACTATTGACATTTTGTTGTCTAACTGGGAGGACATTTAAAACGGGTTGTTCCTGAGCCCAGCTCTGCTCAACCCTTTGCTGATCAATGATCTGGATGATGAAATGATGAGAATGTTTTTAAATCCAGAAGTGGTTCCAGAAACTGGAAAGTTGTTCCAAAATCAACTGGTGGAAATTTGACAGAGGCCCATGGAATTGCTACAGATGTTCCCTGCATACATGAAATGGGGAAAAACCAGTTTGGAACCAGTATAAGGCAGAGAAGAAGTTAGAACCTAGACAGTGGCAGCAGTATGGCACTGTTAAAAAAAGATTCTTCTTATTCTTGCATGTATTGATTTTCATTTGTAAAGGGCAAGAGGCTGTAGGTGGCTCCAGGTGACCCTGCTTGGGTGGGGAGGTTGGACAAGATGACCTCCAGAGATCCTTTCCAACCTTGACCCTTCAGTGTTTCCAGCTATTCTTGAGATCAGTGGTACCTCAGTTAGAATCTATGTGAAAGCTGCAAGCAAGTATTAAAAGGGCAAAAAGAAGATAAGATAAATGATAGAGGCTTGAAGCACTTCACATCTGAAATAGGCTGAAAGTGCAGGAGGCCACCTCTGTATTATGTGATGCACTGGGCAGCAAATAGCCCACAACTTCTTAGCATCATTAAAGCACATAACTTATAAAACTTGGGATTCACTGGGCTTCTGATGCCTCTTTGATTTGGGGTCATTTTGTTGGGTATTTGGAAGTGTGGATGATCTTAATTTCTTTTTGAAGCTCCTCCTGTTTATCAAGTTTTCTTGTTTGCCTTTTCAATGGTTTGGGGTTTTTTTGTTTGTTTTTAGAAACATCCCTAGACAGATGGAACTTTGTTCTTGATGCTAGTAACTGAGATTTACAGAAATAAAAAGTAATTTCAGCTCTGTCTGTTTAGGGCTTTGTAAATTTTCTAGTATTCTACCACTTTCTCCTGCATCTCTGTCCTCCTGATTGGAGCCATACAGGTGAACTAAATGAGTGATGTTAGTCAGGAGAACACTGGGGCTTTATCCAGTATTTATTCATGAAGAAAAAGCCTTGAAACATTTCCAGAACTGGAGGCAGAGAATTTATTGTTCCTTCTGGAACCCGGAATAACTACTGCTTTGTGTCATCATTTTATAATCCTTGTCTGTCAATAAACATAACTGTAGCTAGCAATAAAAATGAAACAGGCTCAGTCTGGCAACGCTACCCTGGTAAAACAAATTTATGAGCCAGTTAATATTTTTAATCCTGTTACAGAGATGACCTCAAAACCTGGGCCATTTATCTAAGCCTCTGTCCCCTAAAGGAGCACGTGTGGATGTCAGATAAGTGAAACCTGCTTTTGAATCATGTTCATCTTGGGCTGAGGTTGGGCAAAAAGGGAGAAAAAGGGTTGGACCGTGGACACCTGTCTGCAAAACCAAACCAGCCCCCTCAGTGTCTGTCTGCTGCCTGGTCCAGAGCTGGTCAGTCCCTCCTGCAGACTCAAACGAAGCCGTTTGTCTGAGAACACCAAATTCTGCATATTGTATTTCTTTCCCTTTTGCCACATCAGTTACATGCCAGCGATTATTCCAGTTCCACCATTGATCCAAGATGACTTATCTCAACAGGGAGTCGTTCTGTTTACTCTGCTTCAGAAGCCTTGGAGATGTTATTTGATCTCCAGCATCCTTTAGACACAAGGAATACATTTCCTTCTCTGTTGTTTCATCTTATTAGCGAGATAAGGCAATGACACTGTCTGCTAATTGCTATCCAACTAGTGCTTTGTGCCTTGTTAATTTTGACTAAGACATTTTTCCTGCATAGCAGAGTGTAGGCATCACTAATAGGGGATAGACAGGTAGTTAATTGGTATCTTGAGTGTTACACAAATAAAAAACTTGACTGATAATCAGTTTTTCTCTGGTGGAAGGGTCGGCTCTTGTCACTACCTTCTACACTGTGTCCTGTCTCTCTGTGCTGGGATGGATCATGTCCCAGCCTTGCAAATGGTGCTGAGGTCCATAATGGGTACCAGAAGGAACACATCCTGCTGCCTGCAAGTGGCAATGAATAAATACAAAGGAATGCTCACGTTTTAAACCTTGCCCAGGTCTTCTCCTGAAGGTGAAAGCCAGGGAGGTCCTAGGTCAGAGTGGATTTTTGCACTAATTGTCCGAGTCTCCTGGGAAGTCTGAAAGATATCAAGGCAAGAAACATGCTCATAACAACCCAGGCACAGGATCCACCAAATATAAAGTGAGAGGGGCTACAAAGATATGTATTATAGCTGTTTGGGGAAGCCAGACCAGTCAGTCAGCAACAGAGGTTCTGGTCTGTCACATAAGGGAGGAATTTTTGATGGCTGCAGACAGTGATCCTTTGAGTCCTGAAAGAAAATAACTGAATGTGCAAAGAAAAGAATTTTTCTTTCACCCAAACTACTTATAAATTCTATTTGTTCGTGGACTTAGACCCAAATCCTGCACTGCCTCATCAAAAATACAGGTTGATGTTTCAGTCCTTATGCCTTATGTATACCAATGTCCTCTGCTGCACACCCAGAGAGATCTCAGGCAAAATAAAGGATGGCTCTTAACAGATTTCAAGCTAATTGTTGAGATAGCTGCACAGGGACAGCATCCAAACCTCCTAAAGCAGCAGAGGATGGAAGCTTTCTGGTCAGGAGGAAATCTATTGACATACCTCAACTTGTAGAAGAGATGGACTGATGTAAGGCACCTCTCTGCAAGCTGGTGGCTTGTGGAGACCTGGTGTCCTGCAGCTCCCATGGAGGCAGAGCCACCAGTGTGCAGAAGCTTTGAAGTTAAAACAAGTCTCTTAGATATACATGTCTGCATTAAAGACAAATTCATAGCCACGTGGAAGGCTAGAGATAATATTCAAAGTCTGTCTGTTCACTACAAATGTTTACTTGTGAGACAATGTTCTGGTTTCACTGTTCATTTTATTCAAATTTCTCTATCTGCAGAACTGCCTTCAGACAAATAATCAGTTAAGTGCAGCAGCTGAAAACAAACCCCAGCAAGACTACAGCATCAATTAATTTCACAGACATGGGAATGGCTCTCTGGATAACAATCAGAAGCAGCCAGACAAGAAAAATCCAGAGGTAAGATGAGTGCAACAGAAAGGGCCCCTAAATTCAGCACAGCCTGGTGACAGTCAGGCTCAACTGCTGCCTGGACTTAGAGGTGTTATCAATTTAAAAATCACACCTCTGTGGGAAAATATTTTCCCTATATTGTTATAATAACACCTGTGATTCAAGAGGGGGAAAAGCAAGCTATTAATTTTTCTCTCTTCTCTCCAACTGGTGTTTTTTTGTGTATTTATTTGAAAGCTGTCTGTATATTGTCTGCTTCAATGTTATCTCAGCCTGGTGACCCTGTTATCCTGGGGAGAGGGAGCTATGGGAGGGGATGGGGAAGGAGAGAAAAGCCTCACATACAAAAAAAAACCAGAAGTAAAAAAGAAACAGGAAAATATAAATTCTAAAACTTAAATAAAATAAATAATACAGTTGTTTGTGGTGCTTTGCAAGGCAGTAAAACCTGCTGTTTGCAGTGCTGAACTGCAGCCAAGGGAAATGTGGGGCTTTGAGCAACCTGATTCAGTGGGAGATGTCCCTGCCCATGGCAGGGGGGTTGCAATGAGGTGGTCCTCAACTCACCCTCCCGAGTTCTTCCTCCCTTTCCTTCCACCACGGTTCATTTTTCACATTCAACATCACTCCCTGTTTTCTCCTTTCAAACCTAACAGTGAGGCAGGAAGAAAAAAAGAAGTCAATAGTCTAAAGAATGCCTCGTTAGTTTAGATTTATTATTTTGGCAGAGAAAACTGTAGATTTAATTCGAGGAGGACCCAACTGGTAAACTGCTACTAAGCAGGAATTCAGCTGGAGAAAAATGCAACCCAACAAGAGCAGTGCTGATAAGCTTAAATCTCTTCTACACGAGCTCTTTCCTTCCCCCTCCTACACCACGTGTGTCACATTGGCTCTTGTGATACCCACCACCCTAAAAGGCCACCTTGAGAGCAGTGTTGATAAGCTCACTTAAATCTCTTCTACACGAGCTCTTTCCTTCCCCCTCCTACACCACATGTGTCTTGTGATACCCACCACCCTAAAAGGCCACCTTGAAATTCCTTTCACAAAATGCCATTTCCAAAACATGGTTTCAAAACTTTATTTACGATTAGAGAGGGGAGTTGAAAATTTCACCTTTGATCTACACTAAATGACTTTTTGCCAATTCCCCCTGAACTGTCATTTCCACTGAATTGACTAAAAGGTGGAACATGTGAGAAGCAAAAACCTGTTTTCTGGACGTGCTCTGATTTTGCCAGTGTCTCACAGACAAGCTGGAACTAGACTATATCAGGCTGCTTTGAAAAATATTTGTATTACTGCAAGATTTCTTTGAAAAAAGATAATTTAATTTCATATTTATCAGTGATGGAGGCCACCAGCTCGCCCACAACGTGCAGGAGCCTTCACCCAAAGAGGCCATTGCTAAACCTAGGCAGAGATGACTCCAGATATCTGTTCAGTCCTTGATAGGGCTGAAGGGGTTTTCTACTCCCAGAGGTGACTGTTCCCACAGTCTGCTGTTCATTCCCACTCCTTTTGCAAAAATACCTGAGTTTGGGTAAACGTTTTCTGACCTCAGATGCTAAGGAAAATTTTAGTTTCCTAAAGCTAAATGACAAAACCATAGAATTATAGAATCATAAAATTGTTTTGATGGGAAGAGACCTTTAAGACCATCCAGTCCAACCATCCCCCAGCACTGCCAGGTCCCCACTGCCCCGTGTCCCTCCCCCCACATCTCCACAGCTTGGAACCCCCTCCAGGGGTGGGGACTCCACCACTGCCCTGGGCAGCCTGGCACAGCCCTGGGCAACCCTCCAGGGGAAGAAATTGTTCCTCAGGTCCAACCTCAACCTCCCCTGGGGCAACTTGAGGCTGTTCCCTCTTGTCCTGTCACTTGTCCCTTGGGAGCAGAGCCCGACCCCCCCCTGGCTCCAGGCTCCTGTCAGGAGCTGTGCAGAGCCAGAAGGTCTCCCCTGAGCCTCCTTTGCTCCAGGCTCAGCACCCCCAGCTCCCTCAGCTGCTCCTCATAGACTTGTATCATGGTTTTCCAAGTGACCAGAGAGACAAAGTAGCCCAGGAAAATGGGCATAGAAGAACAATGAGGCCAAAACATCAAGTTTGGTGGCTCTGTCTAAAACTGACACTGATACCTCAGCTTTGTGGGGTTGAGGTTTTACTCTGTGAAGTGCTTAGCACATTTAGAACCCTGCAAGCTGTTGCATGAATAATGACTTTGGCTTGCAAATAACAAATGGCCTTAGGCTCAGTCCAGTCAATATTTAACCTGGGTCAGGGGAGTAAAAGAAGGTGGCACTCCAAGCCCTGTCCATCTGAGTTCCCAAGCTGTGAGGTAAAGCTCTCAGCTGCCAGGCAGGTCACAGAATCCCAGAACCCCAGCATGGTGGGGTGGGAAGGAACCTCTGGAGATCATCTCATCCCACCCCCTGCTCCAGCAGCTCACCCCCAGCAGGGTGCCCAGGGTCACAGCCAGGAGGGTTTGGGATCTCTCCAGAGCAGGAGGCTCCACAGCCTCTCTGGGCAGCCTTCTCAGGCTCCCTCAAATGAAAAAAGTGTTTCCTTGTGTTTCCAGATACTCACATTATGTTCATGCCTGCTAGTTTTTTGCTCAGTACTAAAATAGTTAACAGTGCAGATTATTTTAAATACTGCCTTTGGCTCCTGATCTTTTCTTCAGTGCTCTCATTGGACCCAGGCCAACGTCAAATCCTTGTTTATGGTCCCAAGGTTTTTCCTTGCAAGAGCTGAGATGAGCAAAGATGGCTCAGGAAAAGCTTCTTGAACATACCTGTGGCAAAAAGATGCTGCACCTCCTCACAGCAGGGCAGCTCAAGATGGGTTGGGCCACATCTGTGAAGATTACACACTGTTTAATAGATGCTCTTCATCTAATACACGTTTTATGCAACAGAAATAATTATTCAGAAAAAAAAAAAGAATTAAAAATAAAAGGAGATAAATGAAGTACAAACTAGTAATCCATATTCTGGGCTGTAGAGCACTATTGTAAAGTCACAGGAAAAGGATGTGAGATGATCTAGAGAATTTATGAGCCACTGGAAACAACACGAGATGGTGCAATAATGCACAATAACAATCTGTGTCTTCTCAGTGTGCAGGGCAGGAAGATGATGATAGAAAAAGAACGTAATGCAGTTTAACACTCAATGATCTTTAGAATGTAATACTCCTGAAACCCTTTCAGGGTTCATCTTGCCACAGAGAGGATTCTACCCATGACAGCAGAGAAGAAGAGAGAGAGAGAAATTGTCTGTATTCATTTCAGATTTGTAAAGCAGTTTCTATTTTCCAGGGAAAATGCTACTGGAAGGGAAAAAATAAAACAACAGAGTAACATTTATTCACCCGTTTATAACTATTAGATACAGATACACTATAATAATACAAATCCTTTCATTTCTAGTATAAAAATGCATGAGGGTTATAAATATGCTAAGCTCCTTTGTTGTTACAGGTCAGGGTGGAATGCAAAAGTTGGTGGCTAAAGAAGCCATTGGCAATATTTATTTTTGCCCTTCCCAAACTTTTAGCCAACAGTTTCATATTTGTGAATCTGCCTTTTGTAATTTAGTTTTTCTAGTGAACCCTGTTTCTACTTAAAAAAAAGAGATTATTTAGTTCCTCTTCAGGAAGAGAGTCGAGGTAAAATAATAATGTGGGGGGAGCATCTGGGAAGGGGGTGTGGGGGTGTGAGGCACTTGAAATCACTCATTAAACCCAAATATCTCTGCTGAGACTTCACTTACAGTTCTCCTCCTTGTAGTGAAACTTTGTCCTGAAGGAAAAGTCCTTTAAATTCAATGCCAGAATAAGATCTGCCAGCCTGGAGTGGGCATTGTAGCTTCAATCTGAAAGATTAACAGATGTTTCAACTCCTGTTAAAGACAAAGGCTGTCTGTGTTGGTGGGTGCTTGTTTATGGTTGGGATCCTGAAGGAAAACAAACTTTAACCTCGACACAATGATGGAAACTGAAAAAAAAAGGAGAAGTGCCTGGCTGAAGCACTCCATTTCCTTTCAAGGGCTCCCTGCAGCAGCACAAGGAGTCTTCCTGTGTGACACGCAGGGGCTTTAACAATAGTGCATGTGGAAAAGTGTTTAAAGGACTTTTTTTAAAAAAAAAAATAGTGATGAATTGCTGAAACAATAAATGTTCAGCTCTAGCTTCCTTCAGCCTTCTCCCTCCCTGTTCCTCATCCTCCTGGTAAGGTTATGTAGGATCTACAAAGACAAGTCTTGCTCCTAGGGAGGAAGAACCCCCTGCACCAGGACAGGGGAGGGGTGACCTGCTGGGGAGCAGCTCCTCAGAGAAGGACCTGGGAGTGCTGGGGGACAAGGTGCCCAGGAGCCAGCAAGGGGCCCTCATGGCCAAGAAGGCCAATGGTGTCCTGGGTGCATGAAGAAGAGTGTGGACAGCAGGTCAAGGGAGGTTCTCCTGCCCCTCTGCTCTGCCCTGGTGAGGCCACCTCTGGAGTCTTGGGTCCAGTTTTGGGCTCTCCAGTTAAGAGAGACAAGGAGCTACTGGAGAGAGTCCAGTGGAGGCTACAAAGATGCTGAGGGGCTGGAGCATCTCTGTGCCAGGACAGGCTGAGAGCCCTGGGGCTGGTTAAGTCTGGAGAAGCCTCAGAGGGGGTCTGATCAATGCTGATCAATATCTAAAGGGCCTGTGGGGCACAAGAGGCTGGGGCCAGACTCTTGTCAGTTGTGCCCAGCAACAGGACAAGGGGCAATGGGCCCAAAACGGAACCCCGGAGGGTTTGTCTGACCCGA
>NW_008605774.1:40771-52459 GCF_000691845.1 Merops nubicus
GCTGCCGAGAGAGCCTGTGGAGTCTCCTGCTCTGGAGAAGTCCCAACCCCTCCTGGCTGTGACCCTGGGCACCCTGCTGTGGGTGAGCTGCTGGAGGGTAAGAGCAGGATGTCTCCTGAGATACATGAAGGCCAGACATCTTTTCCTCTCTCTCACCAATGACCATATAGCTCAGCTGGCTTGTTTGCAACACTCCAAAGTTAATCTTGCCTGTGGTTATCACCCCGTGACAGAAAATCCACCTATGCTCCTCGTTGGTGGTGGAGGCTTTTTAAAGTGAGGCTGAAGCACTGCAGTAAAAGCTGAAGTCAGGGATCATGTTTTTGGGTCCCATCCCTGGCACGGTGACCCCGAGGAGCACAGCAATGATGCAGGGGCTCAGTTCCTCTTTGCAGGGTTATACAAACAGCCCCTGAAAACAATACTGAGGGAGGAAGGCAAAGCTGTGCCCCAAAGCATGAAGAGGAGGATATCCTACTTCCACTGGCCATCCCTGGCTGACAAGGAAACAGGATTTGACCAAAATGGCACAGCTAAGAACAATAGCAATATAAATACCTCTAACTGCAGTGGAGTTAGCACAGAAAGCAATGCTCTGGTGCCACTGTGAGGGAAGGATTTTCCAGGAGGGAATATCAGCTGAGAACCACCCCAGTGCTCAGTGTGTGGTATGATCACTCTGGCTTTTAGTTTTCAACTCCAAGGAGGAAAATATTTCTGGTGAGCTCTTTTTGTTGTTGTTCACTTAACCCATCCTGATAAAAAAGCTCAGAGCTGTTTATCTTCACCATTGGAGGACAGAAAAGCTGTTAGCTGGAGTTTTCCTCACTTTCAGCTATACCTCCAGCATTTCCCTCTTCCTTCCAAGTGTTTCCTGCATCATCTGCAACTCTTTAAGATTGCACAACGAAGCTGAAAGGTTCTTATGCAATTTGTGACCTCCAAGACTTCTCAAACAAGGGCCTGGGAGGCTTCAGAGGCAGCAAGTGTGGAGCTGCTGTATGTTAATCGACTCATTAGCTTGCACAGAAACAATGACCTCTACCAACATCTTCTCAAACATGGTCCTCCTCAAAATATATTCTTCCTCTGCCCTGAAGGGTTTCCTCATCCAGGGTACATCACTCTGATTACTTCCCTAATCCCCACTGGGTACTGAGCAGGGACTAGATTTCTGTACAAATCTTTAGTCTCCTCTCTTCTGGTCTTCTTGTTTGTTCTGGGCCATCATTTGCTTTCTGTGCCTCTGCAGCTTCTGTTCTTTTCAGAAATATCACGGGAGTGCCACTTCACAGACTTTCTTGATGCCAGAATTATGAAAATCTCCTCTGGATGGTATTTTTTCCATTATTCACTGTGCAAAGTTCTGAAGCAATACCTCAAGGAACGTTAGGGGTTTTTATTTTTCCTTGCATCATCCCTGATTTCAGCTGATCATTGATTTCTTCTGAGCCAGGATTCAAATATTTTGGACTCTGTTTCTTCTGGCTCCTGTGGGTCTTTTGACTGCCATCTGACCAGGGCCCCTGTAGCTTTCATCTGTTTTCACTCCAAATCCTTCTTCTAAAATGTAAAACGATGGCCTCTAGCCAGCATGTTGCCTTTTGCTTTTCCTGTGGCCCAGACCTCAGTTAAAGATTTAACAAAAAGCCAAAATAAAAAAGCTCTGTTTCAAGCCAAATAAAGGAATAAAATCTAAACGTTTCTCCAGATGAGAATGTTGGGCTGTTCACAGACAGCTCATCTACTCTTTGGCAATTGAAATCCAGCACAAGCTTTGCTCACATAATAGGAAATAGCTTTTTTTTCTTTTCTACAAACTATTTCTGGAGCTTCCAATTGTTGCTTTTCGCTTTTAATACCTCCTATTTTATAAAATCTACATGAAAGATGGAAGCAAATGGAACTTTGCATCCATGGAGGCAGAATTCCTGGGTTATCATCTCCAGTTCTGTGCTGGAGGTGGAGGATAGAGGCACCTGATCATGCTTCAGGGAGCACCACCCCACACAGCTTCCAACTGCAAGCACTTCATCCATCCCACAGGGACATATGGGGCTGTCCTGAGGTTCCCCATAGCTGGGGAAGATCCTCTCTTTGCAAGGACTGACACACCCATAGGAACATCTGAATCTTGGAGATATAGATACTGAGGTGCTGGAGCGTGTCCAGAGCAGGACAACGAAGCTGGGGAAGGGTCTAGAGCCCAAGTGTGGGGAGGAGCAGCTGAGGGAGCTGGGGGTGCTGAGCCTGGAGCAAAGGAGGCTCAGGGGAGACCTTCTGGCTCTGCACAGCTCCTGACAGGAGCCTGGAGCCAGGGGGGGGTTGGTCTCTTCTCCCAGGGAACAATATGACAGGAGGGAATAGCCTCAAGTTGCACCAGGGGAAGTTTAGGTTGGAGAGCAGAAAAAATTTCCTCCCTGCAAGGGTTGTTGAGCCCTGTGCCAGGCTGCCCAGGGCAGTGGTGGAGTCCCCGCCCCTGGAGGGGTTTCCAAGCTGTGGAGATGTGGGGTGAGGGACACGGGGCAGTGGGGACCTGGCAGTGCTGGGGGAAGGGTTGGACTGGATAATCTTAAAGGTCTCTTCCAACCAAAACGATTTTATGATTCCATGATGTATATACCTGTAGAGCAGTGTTTGCTGTGAAACACCACCAGCAGAAGCCTCATTTTAAGGAATCACTCTGATAAAACCGTGTTGTGCTGAGAGGAACCTGCTATTTAAGACCCAGTGGGAGTGGGGGGCACTGCAAGCTGATTATCTCCGTGCTTCTCACACTGCGAGCTTTTGTTTGAGAGCCACCTGAATTTACAAGGAGAAACTGGAATGAGGGATGGGGTGGAGGGGAGGATAAACCCCTTCCCTCCCACTCCCCAAATGACAGGCCTGCTGCAGTGTGGTTCTATAGCATATTCATGGGAAGCTTTTCTCAGCACAAAGTACTCCTCAACACAATGGGTGATTACCACAATTTCCTCTCTCTGGCTCACAGATATTATACCCCCAAGCATCTCTTAATTTGCCGTTTGTGATGCTAAGCTGCTGAGTGCTGGACAGGATTTTCCTCTCCCTCTTTCTGTCCCTGGTAGGATTTCTCCTCCCTGCTCAGCTCTCAGCATTGCAGGGTGAGCACCTGGGCAACCCAAACCCAGGCTGGGCTGCTCTCAGCCTGCCAGGGAAGACAGTCCTGGATGTTCTGCTGGAAGAGATGATTCAGAAGGACTCATGACATGAAAGCAGTTCCATCCAAAGATCTGACACACGTTTGGAATGGGTGACACAAAACCGGTCCAGCTGGAGAGTGGTTTTGAACAGAAGATGGTGAATCCTTTATTCCTCAGATGCCTTTGAGAGGGAAGGGATTTGCTTCTCCTCCCAAACCACAGACTTCTTCCCTTCCTCCTTCATTCTCAGAACATCTTACTTGGCACAGGCGTTTGGGAGCCACTGGTGCACAACTAACTTTAGCTCACGAAAACAAAATCACAGCAATTACTGGTTATTCTTTAAGACTTGGTTTCACATAGCAAAACACAGGCACTGAGATAGGTTGGGTTTTTTTCTGTTCCATACATTTTACCTTGAACTTGTTATATTTAATGGGAAAAAACCCCACATTCCTTCTGTTTTTCTGGGAGGTTGTTTTGTCTGGATTCTGGCAGACACTTTGGAGACTTAGCACCAGTGGTATTAACACACTGAATCATACCAAAAATGTCTCTTGCTGTTCCAAGCACTGCTAGAGTCCTGAGGGCCCCAATCCAGATGTTTTCTGTGATGTTGAAGGGTGGCCTTGAAGTGAGCTGAGGAACAGGCTTACTGTGCTGGCAGGTAAGGAGGTGAATGTGCAGATAGTTCTGGAAATGGGGGGTGAGACAGAAGAATGAAGAGGAGGGAGAGGTAGAGATGAGTGGAAGGGGGGAGAGAGGCAGGACTAGAGAGGTATCAGTGTAAAAGAAAAGAAAGAAGAAGATTGAGAGGAACAAGGAACCCAGAAAAAGCTGCAAATGCACTGAGAGGAGATCTCTTCCCATGAAGAACAGAAGGTGTGGCATGCACTGCTTAGCCACACGAAGGCTGTGTGGATGTGTGTGGAAGTGGTGGAGTCCCATCCCTGGAGGGATTGAAAAGACAAGTGGGTGAAGTCCTCAGGGACGTGGGTTAGTTAGTTAGACCTTTAAGGTGGTAGTTGATCACTCCATGAAAGCAGTTCCATGACATTGATGTTCCCAGGGCTCTATTCCTACAATATCTCACATTTACACACACCTATAGAACTAGGTGCAACATGAAATGGGTGATGGGGAAGTGTACACGATCTTCATTGGTGCTATGGTGGGAACCATGATAACACCACCACAGCAGTAAGTGCTCCTTTCCTTTGTGTTTTCTCTCTTGAAAACATCTACTGTTATGGAGCATTTCATCTGAGGCGTTTTCAATAGGAAACAAAATGTTCTCTGAGCAGAAGGGCTTTAATACAGCATTGCTCTCTGAAACTGAAATACCTTTGGAAAGATTGTTTCTATAGTAATGAGTTGCACAAGAAGAAAATGGCCTGAGAATGTTGGGGGAGGAGGAAGCAGGAGCTGCTGTTGGGTTTCCTAGTCAAATTCAATGAACTACTGAGTGATGTTGACAAGGAAACAAATGGAAGGAGTTTTGTTTTTTTAGGAGATATATTCATAAATATGAGAAACTCACTGCAAGTGGAAGTCTCCAGTCTCTGCATGTGCCAAGGACTTGCTCTTTTATGCTTCAGTGCACAAATCTGAGATGCTTCCTGGGGTCTTGGAGACGATTCCAGATTTTTGGCAAGTTCATCATCAGAACACTGCAGCGTGTTGGGACAAACAACAACTAATTTTTGTTATGAAGATTGCATTTGTACTTTGGTCAGCTCATCTTCCTGCTCTTTGGTTTTGTTCTCTTGATTCTCTGTTTCATTCTTCTGACATTACTTCTTTCCTTCATAAGCCATTAATTTTCATTGTCTTGGAGACCAGGAGATGCTGGCTCACTTTCTGCTCCAGCTCAGCCTCCTTCCTCTTGTATGGCTTACATAAAACTGGCTGCACTAAATAAAGAGCCCTTAACTTACTGAGTGCAGCAGGGCAAGAAGCAAACTCTGTACAAAAAGGCCTAAACAATCCCTGTGATAAAAGCCTTGCACAAGTAAAATAAATAAAAAAGACAAAGAAACAGCAGTTCTACAAACTTAAGATTGTCACAGTAAAATAAACATAGTTTTAAAAACAGGTATATTTTGTACTTGTCGAGGGAGATGGTACAACAAATACTCTTCAAAGCCTTTCAAATAGCTCCTTACAAGTACTCTTCCCAATGCCTTAAAGCTTCTCTGTCCCCTCCATAGGTAAGTACAAAAGTATCTCTAATACCTTGTCTTTGTGAAGGAAAGAAAATACATTTTTTGATAGCCAGACCTTTCAAATATCATGAATAAGCACTTACAAATGTCTCACCAGCTGAAAAGAAAGTTACCTAGATCAGAAAGGGATCATTTTCAGAAGCTGGAGTGATTAACACCACACTAAATCTTAAGAAAAATATCTGTGAGAATGATTCCACCACCTTTATGCAGGCTTAGTAATAACTTACTCTGAAAAAGAAATCCCAACTGGAAATTAGGGAAGGGAGAGATTTTGCAGCCTAAGTGTGTCAAAGCCTGAGCCAATAGCAGGAGGATTTTTGAGATGCTATTTTTGGCTGTTTTAAATATTCGTTCCATTTGGAAGAGAACAATTTAATAAGCATGAGTCGTTGTGGATTTGGGAAAGGTAAATCACAGTCCTTAATGAAATAACTGTTGGTATAGACAGAGCCAGCAGGTTTAACACACTTGGAACTTCACAAACCCCTAGTCAACTTCAGGCATGATGGATTTATTGTGTCATGATCTTTTCAAATGGAGGACAGGTAATCAAGTAAAATAAAATAAAGTAGTTAAGGAACATCAGGGAGGTGGAAAGCAAATGGTTGAGTTACAAAGGCCACAGTGTTTTCAGCAGAGCAAGGTCCAGGAGGGATCTCTGCTGAGATCAATCCCTTTTAATTCTAGTTTATATCCTATTTAAGAACCACTGTCTTCTCCTGCAGGTTCATTAGTCTTTTACCAATAGCTTTAGGTTGTGATCTGATCTTGTAATCAATTTATAGAGTGTATGAAATTGCATCTTACCTGGTTTAGGATGATCTTGCAAACGCAGCCAAACTAGAAAGACAACAGAAAGAGACAAAAAGCATTTGAATGTACAAAATTATATGTTGGAATAGAAAGGAGGCATTTGAAGTAATACTCAAGTCATTCAGTGGCCATTTGATTTGCTGACAGGACTGAGGAATCACGTTTGATAGCACAGCAAGTGTTTGGAGGATTGGCTTTAGCCACCCACCCACGTTCTGCTGCTTCCAGTGCTGTACCCTCTGCTTGAGGGTGCAGAGGCAATTCCTTTCTCAACTCTGACCTGGATGCTGGTGATGGAAAAGGCTCTTTTGGAAGAAAACTAATTTATAACTTAAGTCTGAATATTTTTAAGAGCTCCAGCAAGAGATTCGTGCTGTATATTTTTAGCTGCAGGTGACCTGAATCACTGCCTGGTGACATCTCCTCTACATAGTGGCTTGACTGCTCTACTCAACACCATCTACTTCATTTAGTACAGATCATGCCATCCTGATTAGCAGGAAATTAAGATTCTCTAAAATTATTTGAAAATTATAGCATATATCCAACAAATAAAATTAAACTTGATAATCGTGGAGCTACAGGCTTGAAGTGGACACAATTCCTATAAATTCAGAAGAAACAAATGTAGAAAAGCTTTTGTTGAGTTACAATATCTTACCAGTGCTGATGCACTGAAATCAGGAGGTTTCAGCATGACTTAAAAGGCATTACATGATTATTAAAGGTAATACATTAAAACTGTACTGATCAATCTATCATCTTGCAGATTTAATCACTGACCTGTTTTGCTTTGACTGATTTTGAGTAGGGAAGGAATGAAAGCACCAGCATTTAAAAATCAAGGACTTACAGTTTTGTTCTTTAGGGTTAGTCATCCTTAACCTTTCTTTTGGCTGGTAAAAACTGGCTTCTCTTGAAAAGCCTGATCTTTTAATGTGTGAGGAGGGTTTATCTCACATATGTGCTTTATACAGTATCCTCTTGTACAGTATTAACCTTTTTTTCTTTCCTCTGCCTCAGTTTTTATACACACGCCTCTAACTCTGTGCCATAAAAATGGTGGTAATACAAAATTTTGCTGGTGAAGGCTAAAAACGATTATTAAAAAATCATTTAATAAGTCTTCTAAATTTATAACTTGTTACTAGATACCTTGAGGAGGATATTGAAAGGTAATATCTTTATAGAATAGCTTATAAAGGCAAAAGGTCTTGCTCTCCAGAGAAAGAGAGAGAGAAAGGAGAAAGAAAGGAAGGAAGGAAGGAAGGAAGGAAGGAAGGAAGGAAGGAAGGAAGGAAGGAAGGAAGGAAGGAAGGAAGGAAGGAAGGAAGGAAGGAAGGAAGGAAGGAAGGAAGGAAGGAAGGAAGGAAGGAAGGAAGGAAGGAAGGAAGGAAGGAAGGAAGGAAGGAAGGAAGGAAGGAAGGAAGGAAGGAAGGAAGGAAGGAAGGAAGGAAGGAAGGAAGGAAGGAAGGAAGGAAGGAAGGAAGGAAGGAAGGAAGGAAGGAAGGAAGGAAGGAAGGAAGGAAGGAAGGAAGGAAGGAAGGAAGGAAGGAAGGAAGGAAGGAAGGAAGGAAGGAAGGAAGGAAGGAAGGAAGGAAGGAAGGAAGGAAGGAAGGAAGGAAGGAAGGAAGGAAGGAAGGAAGGAAGGAAGGAAGGAAGGAAGGAAGGAAGGAAGGAAGGAAGGAAGGAAGGAAGGAAGGAAGGAAGGAAGGAAGGAAGGAAGGAAGGAAGGAAGGAAGGAAGGAAGGAAGGAAGGAAGGAAGGAAGGAAGGAAGGAAGGAAGGAAGGAAAAGAAAGAAAGAAAGAAAGAAAGAAAGAAAGAAAGAAAGAAAGAAAGAAAGAAAGAAAGAAAGAAAGAAAGAAAGAAAGAAAGAAAGAAAGAAAGAAAGAAAGAAAGAAAGAAAGAGAAAAAGAAAAAGAAAAGAAGAAGAAGAAGAAGAAAAAGAAAGGCACTTAAAAATATGATCATCTTACTGAACTACTTCTTTATATAAACATGCAGTTGATGGTTAGCAGTCACTGTACTCTAAACTAAATAAAAACTGGAGAAAAAGGAACATTTTGCTTATGTTTATCCAACATTGGCACAAAAAATCAGTTGCAAGAAAAGGAATGTGAAGATGTACTGGAAGCAAATGTTGCATTTTACACCTCACGTAATGCAAATATTTAGATTAACTTATGTACCATTGCTATTACACCAGTAAATGTTCTGCAGATAGGTTTTTTAGATAAAATACTGCTCTGCACAGTTCCACACAGCCCCCATGGACTTCAGACAGAGCATGGGATGGCTCACATTTTATATATCTATAACCCAGCAACTAGGACAGGATAACAAACACACCACTGCATTTTTAAGTGTGGTATTTTTTGTTTCAATCCAAAATCTATAAAAATGTGTCTATCAAACCCTGTTTGTGAGAGATTTCACCACGGATGTCAATAAACATCAACTCAAAGGAATTTTCCTCCAAATCTTGCCTCCAGGAGTCCCACAGTCACTCCAGGGCAAAAGTCAGAGTGAGTGGACAAGATCTATGCGTGCCTGAAGGTGCAAGAGCAAACTTGTGCTTGGATCAATTAATAGTGGGGTCATTGACTATAAATGGTCTCAGATGCAGAGTGTGGGCTCCACCAGCACCAACAGGCACCTCCACACAGTCCTGGCACTCTGGGAGGGGCCAGATTGTTCCTACAGCTTCCCTGTGGGCACTGCAGCTCCACAGAGCAATATGCACTTCAGGCTCTCTGATAAACAGCCAAGATGCCAGACACTGCTGACCCCCTCTGCAGTCAATGGGCAGCAGTTGTGATGCCTATGGTAAAACATGGGATTATAGAGTGATTTGGGGTGGAAGAGACCTTTGAAATTCATCCAGTCCAAGCCCCTGCAGGGAGCAGGGACATCCCCAGCTAGAGCAGGGTGCTCAGAGTTGTGTCCAACCTCCCCTGGGATGGTTCCAGGGATGGGGCAGTGACCACCTCTCTGGGCAGCCTGGGCCAGGGGCTCAGCACCCTCAGCATCCAAAATTTCTCCCTTCTCTCTAGTCTAAATCTCCCTCTTTTAATTTCAAACCATCCCCCCTTGTCCTGTTGCAACAAGCCCTGCTAGAAACTCTGACCCCAGCTTTATTATGGACCTCCTTGAAGCCCTGGCAGCCCCCAGCAGGTCTCCCCAGCTGGAGCCTTCTCCTCTCAGCTGCCCCAGCCCAACTCTCTCCTGCTGGGCTCCCAGCAGAGGGGTTCCCCCCTCGGGGCATTGCTGGGGCTCCTCTGGCCCCGCTCCAGCAGCTCCCTGGCTCTGCTGGGCTGAGGACTCCAGAGCTGCCCCAGCACTGCAGGGGGGTCTCACAGAGCTGGCAGAGGGGCAGGATCCCCTCCCTCAACCTGGTGACCCAAGAGATCCCAGAATTTTATTCCTTGAAGAGGACTAGCCAGAAAACTTCTCTTTAAGCTAGAAGGTGGCACTGCAGCCCTCATTCCAAGGGAACAACAAGACTTGAAATGTCACCCAGTCTCTGGTAGAGCTGCAGAGGAGAAGTGCACCTCTCAAGTTCTCCCCTGGAGCAGCAGGATCTATAATCAGATAATGAAATGTTTTTTGTGAATCAAAACTCCTGTATCTCATTCAAAGTGCAGGATAAGATAAAGCTGTTTGGGAAGTGCTTACACCATGACAAACACGCTTTATGTTCAGAGCAGAGAGAGCAGGGCTGCATTTCAGTCAGCACTGAGCTCACATTAATGGATTGTTTCTCCAAATGTAGATATTTAAAAAAAAAATAAATAAAACAAAGCAGTAGTTTTGTTACTTTTTAAGGAAAACCATCTTGGCAACACGTTTGTTTTCTTCTTCAGACAACTACAGAGAAAGGCTGTAGACGTGCAAAGGAATATATTAGAATTGAAGCAGCAACATGTTTTAGTACCTACGGATACAGGAATCAATTTTCTTTTCATTTGTTTGTTTCTCTTACTATACCTTTCCTTAAGTAGCTTGAGGATATATCTGAAGTGGTTATTCCATACTTCCTCATCTAGCCTCACCAACAAATTCTACAGCAAATATAGGTCTCTGCAGCTATAATGATGAAATAAATTCACTGGGTATGCTCACAAAGAATTTAAATAAGTCCAGTATCTTTTTTTTTTTCAATCACAATTTACATACTGCAGATATTAATTTGGGAAAAGAAATCATTAGAACGTCTTCCCAAGTAAAAGATTAAAAATGTGTAAGAAATGGGATTAAAGTGGCTAAAATATTTCACAGAATTGCATGAAAAATATAAATTGCTTTGTTTTGTTTTCTTAGACTGTAGGGAAGACATTATCCACAAAATCATAAGAAACAGAGCCAATATAACCCAGATTTATTCCTAACAGAAGACTATGTTAGGAAATTACAAGATAATCAAATCTCTGCTATAAACAAATGGGAACATTCTAGGCACATTTTTCTAAAGAACCAAGGGGCAATATTGACAGCTCGAGGTTTTACTGGGATAATGAAAGCAAACCTCTGGAGGACTGGGAGAATTCAGTGCTAACTGCTGTGAACAGTGAAAGTTTCCCTTAGAGAGAAAACACCCGTGAAAAATTATGATTAGCTGTTTCCAAATGTAAGTTGGGGGAAAAAAAATAGCTGCAGAAAGCGAGAGGAAGGAGTGTGGCAGTAGAAGGTTTCTTGAATGACTTATTGCCCAATTTTAAAACACTGACAGAAATTAGTAGAGAATTCAGATTCAGCATCGCCTACCTCTGTTGTTTATTGCTTGTTTTTATAGCTACTTCCTCCACTTCTTTAAGTAGAGGAATTTATACCCTTCTAGTATTTATAGATTTAGGTTTTCCCATTCTCATTTTTCATTCTTTAGAGACTCTGAAAATCCAGCCAGCATCGTGGGCAGCCTCAGCCTTGGATCAGGCACAACTGCATGAAGTGGGATTTGAAGTGGGACGTGGAGCTTGGAGAGTGGACAGAGCTTGCTCTCTCTGACCTTTAAAAGCCTCTTCCAACCCAAACCATTCTGTGACTCTATGATTTCATGATTTTGACAGTTCAGTCCTCACCCACCAGGCAGCTGGGGAGCCCAGGTCTGCACGGAAGGACACGCAGGGAGCCAGGAGCCCTTCCTCAACCCCAAACAGAACACATGTTTAATTCTGCACGTTGGATCATGTATTTGGATCACTGAAGGAAGCACTGGTAGAAGAAGAGAAGCCCAAGAGACCTCGAGCATGACAGGTACCTCTTGGTGCTGTGGTTCTGGTTCTGGAGCTGTGTACTGCTGGGCAGCAGCTGAGGTCGGTCGCTGTCTCCCTGAATGCTGGTGCTGCCGAAAGGCAAGACACAAGTAGCCCAGGCAGATGAAGAGGAGATGTTCTTTCCTCTTCTCATTTAGGTGAGCTGATAGAGTCTTCCTCAGATGCTGCAGATCCAGCCTTGATCTGTGCTGGCAACTGTATCCTGCTGA
>NW_008605774.1:52490-60003 GCF_000691845.1 Merops nubicus
GCTCAGATCATAGAATCATTTTGGTTGGAAAAGACCTTGAAGATCCTTGAGTCCAACCATTAACCTAATTCTGCCAAGTCCACTGCTAAGCCATGTCCCAGATGCCCACAGAGTCCAGCTCTCAGAATCCTGGGTTGGTTAAAGAGCTGTTAACACCTGCTAAACCCATTGGTCCAAGGAAAACAGGATCACCCCTGTTCATTTTCTACTCCATGACTCCAGAGGTGGATTTGACTTTAAAAGAACGAACTGCGAGGCAAGGAGCAGATCTCAAAGCTCTGTGTAATCAAAGCTGATTTATTACACTGTTTAAAATTACCAGTTCTATTTAAAACTTCCTTCCTAACACACACCAAAAGCTGGAAGACATTTGCTTACACAAGTCTAACTATGTCAGAGGAATTGCATCAGGTTGATGAGAGCAGAGTATCATCTTTTGGTTATTCAGAGTTAGGGGAACAAACTAGATTCCCACTAACACAGTGAAAATGCATGGAGGGGGTTTCCTCCCTCCTTTTTAGAGCCAAACCACTTAAAAAGCAGAATAAATTCTTGGTAACTTGGCTCTTACGGGCAGTCATGCCCTAATAAATTGTTCTGACCTTGAAAAAAAGTTCAGTGAAACCATAAGGAGTCAGACTATTCATCCTGCTGCAGTTCCCGGAAAAACAGCCTCCAAATATTGCTGCCTTAAATACATTAAAGAAATAAACAAGACAGAGCAATAAATATTGAACAGGAGGCAAAACTTGAACTACCCAGAAGTTAAGCACAGAGCTTACCCTATGCAAATAAGCACCAACTATTGTTTATTGAACCTGAATCAAACAAGGACTTCTTTTATATGGCTCACGCCAAGAATTAAATAGGATTCTCTCTGCCACGGAGTCCCACAGGCAAAGTCCCACAGAAATGCTTTTCTTCACAAAAAAAATAAGGGACAGTCTGGTTCAAACTCTGAATACATGATGAAAAGCAGCTCTTGAAAAAAAAAAAAGAATATACAGAGAACAGACATTAGGTTTAACTTCTGTTAAACGAGCAGTAGAATGAAAGGCTGGTAATTAAGGATGGAGACCAGTGGTTACGTGTGATAAATTATTTGGCAGTGGTTATTTGCTTTAAAGCATATCCCCTTAAGGGGGTATTTATTATTCTTGAAAGCTTATCTGGGAACAAGGAGAGACTTGAGGAGGAAGCTGGATGCAGTAAATGAAACAAGTTGCTAAATGATTTACCATCCAAAAGTTGTGTACATTTTTGAGTGTGTGCAGCCCCATCAATTTTGCAAAGCAATTGCTCTCTGCAATTATTTTGTTTATTGTCACCTCTCAGTTATGACTGAACAACTTCTTCCTAACTTCACCCTTTCCATTTTTAAAGCAGAGGGGTTTTTTTTCTCATTATGAAATGAGTGGCCACAAAGATGAACCCCTCTGCTGTGAGAACAGGCTGAGAGAGTTGGGGTTGTTAAGCCTGGAGAAGAGAAGGCTCCAGGGAGACCTTCTGGTGGCCTGCCAGGATTTCAAGGGGGACTATCAGAAAGCTGGTGACAAACTTTTTAGAAGGGCCTGATGTGACAGGATAAGCAGAGATCGTTTGAAATGAAAAGAGGGAGACTTAGAGAAGAGAAAAAAAGAATTTTTTGACAATGAGGCTAGTGAAGTGCTGGGATAAAACCTCCAGCCCTCAATGAGGGTTGGCAGGTGGATGATGACCACAACCAGGCAGGAAAGCCCCTCCTGATGGGTTTTCACCCAGGGCCTGGCCAGCCTTGGGTGGGAGCTGATGAGGAGATCACCACCAGGTGCCCCCACCTCCTGGAGGTGGGGCAAGAAGCCCCCTCTCTAAGAGCTGGCTCTGCTGGCAGGGGGGCTGGGAGGTGTATTTAGGTGTTGTGTGAATGTTCTGGTTATGGGAAGGGTTCTTTGACTCTTCATGGCCAGTGGAGCTCCCAGGAGGTTGGGGCCAGCCCATGAAGCTGTCTCTGAGTCCCTGCTCTGTCCCTGGGCTCCTGGCCTGGCTGCTCCCCTCTCCCCTGGCTTGGCTCCTCCCCTGGCTGCTCCCTTCTCCATGTCCCCTGTGGTGGGGGAGTGCAGGGACTTTTTCCTCCTCTGGGCTCTGGCCCTTTGGGTGTCTGGGGGGTGAGGTGGGAGTGGAGGGAGGGATTTAGCTGCTGTTCTGCCCCTCAATGATAACATCATTCTGTATTGGGCAAGAGGTCAGCAGAAGAGGATGGTGTGACCCTGACCCAGGCTGCCCAGAGGGGTGGTAGAAGCCCCATCCCACCATTCAGGTGCTCAAGTTGAAGCTGTCCTTGCTCAACGTAGGGGTGTTGGAGTAAATGACTTTGAAATGTCCTTTCAAACCCAAACCATTCTGTGATTCTATGAAATCAGATGAATTATTTGGCTACCTGTTACTGAAACTTGGCAAGCTTCAGACCCCAGTTAATGAAGATCCATGAAGCAGCCTAGTTAATTCACATCTAGCTGCCAAAATGGTCCACCTATTGGGCAGAAAGCTGGCATCCCTAACTCCCCACAGGCATTTCCTTTTATCTAGCTGTGAATAGTGTTCTATTGAAAAAGTATCTAAAAGGTTGCCTTTTTTGTTGGTATTGCACAGAGAATTTGCAGAACTTGGGAAGCAAAACATCTTCTAATGTTCTGAGCACCTCCTGAATAGACCTAGCTCTGTGTTTTATCTCCTCCACTGCACCAATCCCATCATCTGTGAGGAAACTGGGGCACAGTGAGTGAAGAATCAGCCTTAATAATTTGAAGGGAAACAATGTCCCTGTTTTGCTTCCTCAGCAGCCCTGTTTGCCCTCTTCCCATGGTGCTGGGGCAGAAGCCAGCTAAACCTGAGGCTGCCTGAAGGAGCTGCAGTAACCCAAAGATGTTAGAAGAACAAAGAAAGATGCAACTCCATCTTCTGTACTAAAAACTGCTTAGGTTAAAAGTTTCTCCCATGCTTTATTCCACTCAAGACATGGTATGGTTTTGAAAACATCAGAATAAAACCCAACCAGCTTTTCCATCATTTTATCACATCTGGGAATGCAGATATGCAAATGTTTGTAGGATGGTGGCAACACAGATCACTGAATGCCCTCACCTCTGTGTCTGGCTGGAATTAAAGTGCTAGCTGTAGATTTTGGGGGGACAAGACACTCCACATTTCCTTTCCACAACAGGGATTTGTTTCTTTACCATGTAACATCCATTTTCTTTCACCATAAAAAATGATTCAGTGACAGGTCTGAACTCTTTAGTCACATTCTGTAGGTCTATCAAGGCTTCTTTTCCACTTCCTACAAACCCAGCATAAACCCCCAGAAATCTGAATTTGATTCATGCCTGAGTCATTTTGAGCATCATTCCCTCTACTCCAGTCATTAAAATAATTTTACACTCTGCTTCTTGAAGAACAATAATGTGTGTTTATGATCTTAAAAATACAACAATGATTTCATAAATAAGGAAGCTGTTGGGAGGAACAAACACCAAAACAGTTTTTACTTAGCCTGTTTATGGAACAGACATTGTTTTCTTGGGCAAAATTAATAAATTGTTGAAATGCCAACTTTCAACATTTTCTAGAATAAAAGCAAACTCCCTAAACCCCTCTGGTAAAATTGTTTCATTTTGCCTGGAACGCTAAAATATTCATCAGGCAAAAAAAGAAATAAACCAAAAGATTCCCCTAAACCACAAAAGCAGAATGAAAAAATAGAAAAGGATTATTTGATGGGCTGGTTTTTAGGGTATGCTTTTACCCTAAAGTGAATTTGGTTTCCAATCCTTGCTCCAGAAAACATCTGAAGATAAAATACTGACAAATGAGGAATTCCTTGTGTGGGGATTCCCTTTTTGTGGTTCAACTTGGTTGTTTCTCTAGATGACTGTGCAAAGGCTTTCTTTGAAGTCCCTTGAGAGGTTGTGCTTAAATCCAGAGATTAGACTTGGCTCTGAGAGCAAGTTAACACAGTGTCCTCTTTGTTTCTCTTTTCTTCATGATATTTAAAAAAGAAAGTGAAACAGGAACTGATTGGCCTAACAGCCATAATGTCCATAAAAGTGCTTTAAATGCAGGTTTCCTTATGTGCAGACACCTGGCTGGGATATTACATAGCCTATCATCCTTTATTAGTTTTCCTCTTGGCAGCAGGAAATGAAGAACAAAAAAAATTCAGCTACTAATTATTTTTCCAATAGCTGAAATTATTATTTTTCCAATAGCTGAAATAACTCAACCTGGCTCTTTGGTTCAACTGGATTTTCCCCATCTTGCAGGGATGTACTGATTTTTCTAAAATTTACATCCAAAGAGGTGCGTGCCAAGTCAGGAGATAAGTGTATACTCATGGAAGAGAATGCTGAGTATATAGACTTAGGTAAATGATGGTATCTCCACAGAAGTGAGGAGGAAACCAGTATTAGAGACCTCCTGGTGTTGAGGACAATAGGTGGCTTCTGTCTCTTTGCTGTGGTTTTCTCTTTGTCCCAAACCATGGCCAACTTGCTGCACAATGGGTAGTAATGTACCCACTGTACTAACAGCAATATCCCATATCAGGAGACCTTTTAAACTCCCACCTTGCCAGTGTCTTCAGAAGAGGTTCAGATCTGATGAATCTGAAATAGCATTGAAGTCATCAGTGGCCTGTTGGCACTTGGGTCCTGAGCCAAGTGGAGTTGAGCTCATTTAGGAAATAGTGGGATGGTTCTAAGTCAAATGGAGTTGAGCTCATTTAGGAAATAGTGGGATGGTTCTAAGTCAAGTGGAGTTGAGCTCATTTAGGAAATAGTGGGATGGTTCTAAGTTAAATGGAGTTGAGTTCATTTAGGAACTAGTGGGATGATATTACAAACCTTTTCTTGCAGAAGATGGAACCACAGATCCAACAAGTGAAGAAAGGAGAGAGAAAAATGAGATGACATGGAAAACCAATGAAAAAACAAAGCTCATGTAGCTTTAAAGGAAGTTAATACAGCCTTATAGAAAGTAGCCTTTTGGAGGAAAATGATGGAAATTGGTATTTCTGGTTGTCTAAACTGCTGGTCTCATGGGCATGTACATCATCCTGGACTGTCATGTGAGTCCCAGCCTTAATCATCTCTTTGCTTCTGTGCATCTTGCCTTTCAAAATTGGGAAAGCTTGTGTAGAAAGGTTGTGACATCACCCCTGGTGTGCTGCTGAGGGACCAAGAGGCCCCTCATGGCATGACCCCACTGTTTGGCAGGCATAGTTCTACTCTGAATTACACACACCAGAGAGATGACACAGACTACACGTTCCTGTGCAGGTTATTTGCACGGTAGCACTAGACAGCAAGATTCCTGCCTCCATCCTATCAAAAGTACTGTAGCAGTACCAGAGATATTAAAAGGAAAAATAGATCCAAAGATTGTTGATGTTGATTGAACTGGAAAACAGGCCTCAAAATGTAAAGTCTTATTATCCCTACGAGGGAGAGTGGTTCGATGCTGTGAGTCATCCTGACTCTGGAGCAATCGCTTCAACACTTCTGACAGTGGGGTTTTGTCTCTGAGAGAGCAGAACAGGAGGAAATAAACTATTTTTAGTCTCTGACCTGCGAAAATTTGGGACAAAAAAGAAGGTGCATCTCATGGAGGCTCTTTTGAGGTTTATTCCCATGAAAGGCCTCAGTTGGAGAGGTCAGTCCTCTTAGTGTGGCTGTAGTTCTCTCCCTGACCAGCTATTCCTGCAGGAGATGTATGAAGCTCCTTTCAAGTGCCAGACAACCACACCAAGAGGATAAAGACAGATCTTTTCATGTAAGGATGGAGCTGAGGGCTTCATCTTTAGGACTGCACAAGTTTGGAAGGTAAGTTTTTACAAACATAGCCATTAGAAAAGTCTTTGCATGCTGACAGGTTAAATACAACACCAAGAATCCAGTCCTAAAAATGCCAAACAGCAAAAGGCTTAATCTTAACTCTTGCCCTGTTCCTTTGGACCCCTTGGTACAAGAAGGACATTGAGGGGCTGGAGTGTGGCCAGAGAAGGGCAGCAAAGCTGGGGAAGGGTCTAGAGCCTGGTGAGGAGCAGCTGAGGGAGCTGGGGGTGCTGAGCCTGGAGCAAAGGAGGCTCAGGGGAGACCTTCTGGCTCTGCACAGCTCCTGACAGGAGCCTGGAGCCGGGTGAGTGATGAGCTCAGGGGAGGCTTGTTCTCTTCTCCTGAGGAACAAAGGATATGACAAGAGGAAATGGTCTCAAGTGGCACTAGGGGAGGTTTAGGCTGGAGATGAGGCAGAATGTGTTCTCCAAAAGGGTTGTCTGGGCCTGTTCCAGGCTGCCCAGGGCAGTGGAATGTGTTCTCCAAAAGGGCTGTCTGGGCCTGTCCCAGGCTGCCCAGGGCAGTGGTGGGGTCCCTGTCCCTGGGGGGAATGACAAGCTGTGGAGATGTGGTGCTGAGGGACATGGTTTGGTGGTGCAGCATGGCAGTGCTGGCTTAACACTTGCACTTGATGATTTTAAAGGTCTCTCCCAACCCAAATGATTCTGTGATTCTACACAGATGATTATATAGATACAGTGCACAACACCAATGAAGCCTTACAAAGCTCAGCCTGCTTCTGACCAGAGAATGACTCCTGGGTTCTCCTCTTCATGCCTCATTCACCCTGGCACAGAAGTGGATGGGAAGTCCCAGGGATGAGTTGTGCTACTGGAGCTGCTGCTTCTTCAGCAGCCCCATCCCCAACACCTCACCCCTGCCTGGCCCCCTCTGAAAACTGCTCCCATCAGCCCAGCACTGGTGTGGAATGTTTGAGCAGTGATACACAACGTGCTGCTTCCACCAGTGGAACTGAGACAGACACTTGGCCCAAGGGCTGGAGGCTTGGTGGCCATTTAAAGAAAAGTAAGCATGATTAAATTCTGCCTCATTTTATGCCTTATCCTCCCTCTCCCTTTTTATCTCCAGCTACCATTAACAGGCTTCTTTTCTTTCTCCCCCTTCTTATCCTTTTTCCTTCTTTCCCTTTTCATCCTTGTTTGTGTCTTTTTCATTTTCCTTTAATTTTTTTCCAAATCCTTTTAATCATCTGCATCCCTGGCCCCCCAGTTCTTTACCCAGCTGTGTTGGTGGGCTTTTCTATTTTAGATCATTTTCTCCACCTTTTCTTCCTCACTATGTTCCAGCTTCTTCAGATGAATTAAACCTTATTCCAGCGATCCCAGGACCTGATCTCCAGCACTGTAACAAATGTTAGTCACTGTTCCTTAATGAGCAGATCTGGATGGAAACAAAGCATATGGCTGGAAGGAACAGTGCGGAAAATGGGGTGATAAAATCAGTGGTATGAAAATGAATTTAATTACATTATTCTTATCATTGTATCATCCAAATGCTCATTTGCTTTGACATCGATTTTCTCTCAGCGTGTGTGACATCTTAGCCCTATACTTAATACATAGTGCTGGCTCTCATTTGTTATTAAAAAGCAGTGAAAGGTTTGTCTAAATGAAATCAGAGCTGTA
>NW_008605774.1:60025-71504 GCF_000691845.1 Merops nubicus
ATAATCTTCAGAGCAAATCGTCTTGCCAAGAACGTCTGTGCAGGTCATGCCTCCATGTATCTGTTTTAATTATTCCCAGAGAAATAAGCCTGTTTCCCAGAGCTGTCCATAAGGACAAGCACAGCAGCAAGGTGCACAGGAATCTGGGGTAAGCTACCCAGTTACAAATTAACCTAATTAGCCTTTAAGCTGGTGCAAATTGCTCAATTTGCTCCTTTTCACGTGCTGCAGGTGGAGTGCCTCTGCTCTCAGGGCTCTCACAGATTCGAGTTTACAGTTTTCAACTAAGACTCTTGGAATTAAAGCAGTGACATTCCCCCAGTACTGCCTCACTGCTGGAGCTGCACATTCCTGAGCCCTCTGGTCAAGCACAGGGACAGGGTGGTTTGCAGATCAAATTTATACCCTCCAGGTTCCATGTGCCAGAAAAACCAGGAATTGAAGTTCAGGGAAGAAAAGCCTTTGAGTTTAACTTGCAAGGCTCTTGACATAGAATTGTAGACTCATTCAGGTTGGAAAAGACCTCTAGGATCATCAAATTCCACCACTAAACCATGTCTTAATATCTACAGGTGCTTTGGCACACTTTCTTCTAATCTAAACTGATCTCTTCTCTGAATGTGGTTTGTTTGGGTGGTTTTGTCAGCCACTGAGGCTGATCAAGTCTCTTCTTTCCTCCCCGAGCTCTCCTTATGCAATAATGTCCCACTCTCTTCTGCACAGATGAATCCCACTCTGACCTCTCTCTGCTCAATGATGATGAAAATCTCACCACTCACGCTAATCCATCATTTTCCCACTTAAATCTGTCCATAATTCATCCCTCAGGGTGAGCCAGGAGTCCTGTGTCAGCTGAAGTTATCAGTCAGAACGGGTGGTTCTTGGTACTTGATTCTTTTCCCAGAAAAGCATTAAATGTCTCTTTCAAGCATGCCACCTTCTGAGGATGACAGGAGCTCAGAGAATCTCCTCAGTGTACAGTACGAAGCAAACCTCTTGATTTGATAAAGGTACAATTCATTGCAACAGCTGAAGAAACCACTTTCCCCCCCTCCCCCCCAATTTGCTGCATTCTAAAACACTTTAGGTGTGAAAACTTTTCTTTTAATATTGGATCAGTCTTCTGCAAACTTCTGCTCTATGGGTAGTATCCATAACATTAATTTCTTAAATGCAAACTATTTAAAAGACTTTTATGGGCTGTAATTCATCAGAAACTAAATACTACACATACATTACATGTCAAAGCTTGTCTTTGGGATGATGCTGACATCTCATTCCACTCTGAGCAGAGCCAAGAGAATGCCACTGATGTTTTCTGACTTCTCCTGCCTGAAGAACTTGGTGAATTCACACAGATAAATGCCACTGAGGTCAGAAATCATGTAACACATATACACATAATCAGGACTTTGAGTTCAGTAGGGCTTTACTCCAGTTATTTTTTCAGATGAGCTGGACAGAGAGGACCATGAAATAGAAGTGGACCACTCTCATTCCAGATATGCATTTCATGTTATCAACTGGCAAATTCCCCTCTCCTGTGCCAGTCACAATTGTTTCATCATTTTCTGGGTCCCTTTATGCTGGGATTCTGATTCCTTTCTCCCTTCATGTCTTCCCACTTCATTAGTGCTTCTGTTACCTGCTGGCTTGTTTAACTGCATCTTCCCTTCCTTTATTTTCTTTCCTTTCTCTCCTTCCCTTCCTTTGCCTTTTGCTTTTTTCCTAGTCTCTTCATAGAAGCTGAATCACAGAGAAGAATTAGGAAGAATGAGGAAAAATTGTTCTCAATGGCATCAGGAGCAACCCAGCAATGTTTGCTTCTTGGTGTAACCTAAAATGTTCAGTGAGTGTTCATTTATCCAAGACATTCATGTATCTAAGGCCATTTATCCAAGCTAATATATCTAGTGTTCTGATGTTAGGGAAGAAAGTCTTGTTACCATGTGAGCTGCAACAGGCTGAAGAAGCTTCAGACCTTTGTCAAAATGGGATTTCTAAAGGTCAGAACATAACTTAGGGTGACTGAAGTTTTAAGCAGTGGTTTTGGAGGAAGTAACCTTAAATGGGAAAAAATACTGTGATGACAAGAGGAATTATAAATAATTCTTGGTTCTTTCTTTCTCTTCTGCAAAGTGGCAACATTCTAATTTACTCATGTGCCAGGCATTACTAGCATTACCCAATTCTAACACTGTTTGCATTCTTATACAGCCATTATTTTCAATATTAACAAAAATATTGACATGCTTATGGAAGTTAAGGTGAGAAGTCATAAAATCATAGAGTTTGCATTTTCTTCTTATACAGCCATTACTTTCAATATTAACAAAAATATTGACATGCCTATGGAAGTTAAGGTGAGAAGTCATAGAATCAGAATTGTTTTGGTTGGAAAAGACCTTCAAGATCATCAAGTCCAAGCCTTAACTCAGCCCTGCCAGGTCCCCACTAAACCATGTCCCTAGATGTCCCTGTCATTCATCTTGACAATTTCAAGCCCTCTCAATTCCTGTCAAATTTCATTGACATGCTTATGGAAGTTAAGGTGAGAAGTCATAAAATCATAGAATCAGAATTGTTTTGGTTGGAAAAGACCTTCAAGATCATCAAGTCCAAGCCTTAACTCAGCCCTGCCAGGTCCCCACTAAACCATGTCCCTAGATGTCCCTGTCATTCATCTTGACAATTTCAAGCCCTCTCAATTCCTGTCAAATTTCATTTTAAAGCAAATTTATTATTTGCAGTGCACTAAGTGCACTTTGACTTAGCAGAACCAAACATGCCACGTTCAAAACCCTTAAAGACACGAGGGTAAAACCCCCAAATCTCCCACACTGTGCAGAGAATTCCCATAAACTTCAAAGTTCTGCACAATTAGCACCAGCAGGATCAGTGCTCATTTTGAAAAGCAAAGTAATAGGTAATGATTCACCACATCTGCAAAGCCTTCCTGGCTTCTATTTATCCTGCTTTTATTTTGGTAGTCACTCTTGTCTCATCAGAATGGTTATTGAAACTTGGGAGAGGAATCCATTTCAGCATTAGGTTTTAGCACATACATTTGTATCCATCATAATTCTTAATTTAGACTTAATAAAATAATTTAACTGCTAGTATAAAATCAATTACTAAATAATTGATTTTTTAGCACAATGGTGCACGGAGCAGGAGAATCAATAGCACTTGTGGCCACAACAAATTTCAAGTGATCATTCCCAATGCCTTTGGCTAATCAATGGGTGGTTGAATTCCTGCTAATTTTATTATGTGGAACTTGCTCAAAAAAATTCACTGCCTGCAAACAAATTCATTTTTTTGATTATGTTTCTGCTCTTATTGTCTCCTGTGCTGTGCCTCCTCAGGACCACACTATTTAAATAAGCTCCTGTTATTTTCACTGGAATGACTTGCTAAAAGGAAATATTTGTGTCCCTTCACTGGACATCTGCTGTTGGTATGAAAGCAATCAAGAGGAAAAAATGATGGTGTGGAGCACATTTAACTTTCATGCCTCTTTATCATTCTGCACAAGCAAACACCACCAAGGATTCAATCGTATCGAAATCTATTCCTCCCCTTTCTGAAAAAAAAAAGCAGAAATATTAAAAAAGGAAAAGAGGAATCAGAAAAAAAAAATACAAAATAGGACAAGCAGGTTTTACACGTGAACCTTTCAACTTTGCAGTACCTCCCCCTGACCCACCATTTCCCCCTCAAAATATTCAAGTGCTTCACAAAAAATGAAACGAATTCCACAACTGACCAACAAAAATGGTGTCGTTTGGAGCTGTCATCATTACAACGTGCAATTTACTTATTAATGACTTTTCAGGGTACTGAAGTAGAACCCTGCAGTCAGCAGAGGTAATGGTGTGAGAGGCTGTACTTACATCAGTGCTCAGATGCTGCCTCTGTGATGGATTCTGCACCAGTGACCACACTCTGCCTGCCTGGAATCTCCTCGGGTGAGATGTGGTGCACAACACTAGAAATTGTTGTTAAATAGACTTCATGGGGAGGGAAAAAGAAAAACAGAGATATTTTTTTTTATGTTGAAAGACAAGACTGAAAGTCTGCTTTCCTTCCAAGGAAAAAACATCTTCACGTTCCAGTAGGATCCAGTTTAATAACATCTCATCTGACAACTGCATCAAAATAATGACAGGAAGTTGTCTGGAGGTGCTGTTGACAACATCAATGCTAAATAAGAGTAATTAAGAGGCACGAGGAAGTTTAATTCCATCCTTCAATGGCTGGTTTTAAGACCTAGGAAGAGAAACAAAGAGGCTGCATATTTCACCACTTCTGTTTCACAAACTCCTAATGAGCTGTAAAGGAAGTTTTTGGAAGAACTTCATCTTTATGCCAAGGCACAGCCACTATTATCTGATGCTAATTCAGAGCTATTGAAGAAAAATAAGAAAAATAGATGTGAGTGAGTGAACCCAAGAGAAGTCTACAGGCAGAAAGAAAACAACCCTGATACTGAATATGGATTTCAGTTGGCTTTCACTTCCGTGCACTTGTGGTGGAATGAAGCTGAGATATCAGAAGTATGTTCTCCTAACTGGAGACACCATCTGAAGGGCTCCTGCAGAGCTGATCAGCCCATGTTAGCAGTGATGCCATCAGAGGTGAGTGTTCCAGTTGCCTGCTTCAGCCCTCTGCCTTATTTGAAGACATCTGAAAAACCAAACTGTTGTGTAGGGATTACTGCTAAAGGGAATGTCCCATCTGATGGGAGACTGTGGAGAAACCCACTCTGGAAAAGGGTTTCTCTATGGAAAAGGATGGGCTAGAATATTTTTAGCAGAAAAAAACTCAATGCTATAGCTCTGCTGGTATAACCTGGTGTGTGTTCCTTCTGTTATGTAATAAATGTTAATTTATTTTGGAACAATTACTCTGTCTTGGAAGACTGAGAAGTTAGCTTGCTTCAGAGTGCTTATCTCCCCAATTTTGATTCTTCTGGTCTCATTCCTTGACACGGTTGATTACAGAAGCACTGAATAGAAAGAATAGCAACTTGAAGTTCAAAATGAGTAGGGAGAGGTAGAACAGCAAAGAACTTTGAAGACAATGAAATTAAGCCTAAATTTGTAATAGAAAAGGATGTTAACCCAGATGAATGACAAGATCAAAGCAACGAGTGACAAAGATGATATTACAGTCTGTATTTGTACAGACTTTGAAGACTGAATACATGAATATTTGCAAGTATTTGCATTTGATCAACCCTGTGTTGCTGTTCCTTTCTGCTCCTGACCAATCCTGTTCAGCCACACAGAAATCTGAAGGTTACAAGCCCTCAGCTGGCACAAGTAGGTGTTTGTTTAACAGTATTAGGCATTTGAACTATTCTGCTCTTGTCTCCTGTGTGTAGCTCCTGACCATGCTGAAGGTGACACAGCTAAGGACATGGGTGTTTTGGGAGAAGGCAAGAAGTAGTAGAAGATGATCAGCAAAGTTATTTTTCTTTCCAAGGTATGGCAAGCTAGAAAAAAAAATATTAAAAGCCATGTAATATATTTGAGGATGCAAAGGTGGAAAGCAAAGTGGTTCTGAGTGCAGTAATAAGACCTAATGGAGACTCTTGTTGATCATGGAATCACAACCTTTCCTTCCAGCAGAAGAGACAGCATTGCATGTAGGGAGAGTTTTTTTTGTGAGTTTACAAGCTCCTACCTGCCTTGGCTACACTCTGTCTTACACATCCTAACATAGCAAAGGGTGAGGATATGAAATAGATGCTCTTCCACAATGCAGCTCTTTGTTCCTGGGCTTGAACCAGCAGTAGCCACCTCCATACAGTGCCTTCTGCTGCTCTTTGCTCCCCTCCTGGCATTCAGATCCTAAAGGTCCCCCCCTGTTTTCTTTGGACACTTCAGACCTTTTTCTCACTCCTATTTCAACCATTTCTGATTAAAGATTGCTTCTCTCTCATTTTCAAATGCTTTTTTTCCAGGATCTCAATGTGTTTTTTCCAGTCCCAACTATGGCTTTATATCAAAGCCAGGAGTGCAGAATTTCCTCAGTTCTCATAAAAAAAAAAAAAAAGTTGGATTTTTACAGCTGGAAACAAAGAGGACTTTGGTTTTTATTACCACCAAACTTCAGAGGGATGAAACGAGTGAGGCAAGGTGTCCTTGGTACAAAATGGATCGTTATCATCACTTGCACAAATCATTAGTACACACAAAAAAAGAACCCCCAAACAGCAGGTAGTCCTATTACACATGGCAATATCTGATAGGGAGCAGCTCCAGTTGTGATTAGCCCATCTCTGTGCCAAATGAACAATCAGGGATCAGCTCCAGGGCCAGCAAGCCCCAGCAGCAATAAGCAGGGAAGATGATGAGCCTCTGCTGAAGAGGGAATGTTTTGTATGTGGCTCCTTTTGCAGCTGGTTTTGGTTCCCCTTAGATTCCAAGGAAGAACTGCTGAGGCAGGGAAAGGTGGGGTGTGGGTAGGTGTGATCTTCTGAGGACACTGCTGCGTCCTCACTCTACATCTCAAAGAGAACTTAGCTAAGAAAATGGTCCCATCCTCTGCAGAAAATGACTTTTCATCCTATTTAGAATCATAGAATCCTTTAGGTTGGACGGGACCTCCAAGATCATCAAGCCCAACCACCGAGCCACCAGGGCTCCAAAGTCCTCTGCTAAAACAGATCAGAATCTGTCAGGGCTGGAAGGGACCACAAGGATCCCCCAGTTCCAACCCCTCTGCCATGAGCAGGGACACCTCCCACTAGATCAGGCTGCCCAGAGCCTCCTCCAGCCTGGCCTTAAAGACCCCCAGGGATGGGGCCTCAACCCCCTCCCTGGGCAACCCATTCCAGAGTCTCACCACTCTCCTGGGGAAGAACTTCTTCCTCACATCCAGCCTGAATCTGCCCACTGCCAGCTTTGCCCCATTCCCTCTAGTTCTGTTGTTACTTGAGATCCTAAAAAGTCCCTCCCCAGCTTTCTTGTAGCCCCCCTAAGATACTGGAAGGCCACAATAAGGTCACCTCAGAGCCTTCTCTTCTCCAGACTGACCAGCCCCAACTTTCTCAGTCTGTCCTTGTAGGAGAGCTGCTTAAACAGCAGTGTTGTGGAAAGATTCATGAAGCTTGTCTGAGCTCCAGACCAAGACAGTGGGCTAGTGAAAATCATCCTTGTCTGAGGACTTTACAGGGCAAAAAATAGCCTGGAGCTGTGGGAGTGATGTTATCTGCTGCTGACCCGAAGGATCAGGTGACAGCCCCGTGGGCCACATTCTTGGCCACTGAATCAGCATTGTCACAGGTCAAAAAAAGGCAGGATGTGTTTGGGCCTTCCTCCAGTGTTTAAATATGAGTCTTCACTGTTCTATTTGTGCTGTAACATGAGCAAGAGAGTGTTCCTGCTTGGGATCTTTATAGGAAGGGTGACTTCATGCTATGGATTATGCAGGATGGCCTTGAGCTCTCGTGGAATTTGAGATATGTTTACTTGTCCTTGTGCCAGTCATATAGAGTGTGTAGCACTGTGAATATCATTAGTGTCTTAAAGGAAAGGTGACAGCTAAACAGACCAACACAATCTATCACATGGTGGGGTTGGAAGGGACCTCTGGGGATCATCTCATCCAACAGCTCACCCCCAGCAGGGTGCCCAGGGTCACAGCCAGGAGGGTTTGGGATCTCTCCAGAGCAGGAGACTCCACAGCCTCTCTGGGCAGCTGCTCCAGGCTCTGCACCCTCACACCAAAGAAGTTTCTCCTCCTGTTGAGATGGAACCTCCTGGGTTCCAGTTTGTTCCTGTTGCCCCTTGTCCTGTCGCTGGGCACCACTGACAGAGTCTGGCCCCAGCCTCTTGCCCCCCACCCTGTAGATATTAAAAAGCATTGGGAAGATCCCCTCTCAGTCTTCCACCCCAGGGCTCTCAGCCTTTCCTCATCAGAGATGCTCCAGTCTCCTCAGCATCTTTGTAACCTCCACTGGACTCTGTCCAGTCATTCCTTGTCTCTTTTGAACTGGGGAGGCCAGCACAGGACACAGGACTCCAGAGGTGGCCTCACTAGGGCAGAGTAAAGGGGGAGAAAAACCTCCCTCGACCTGCTGGCCACACTCTTCTCAATGCACCCCAAGAGACCATTGGCCTTCTTGGCATAACCAGCACTCCCAGGTCCTTCTCTGTGGAGCTGCTCCCCAGCAGGTCACTCCTCCCCTGTCCTGTGCAGGGGGTTGTTCCTGCCCAGGGGCAGGACTCTCCACTTGCCCTGGTTGCACTCCATGAGTTTCCCCTCTGCCCAGGTCTCTCTGGATGGCAGCACAGCTCTGGTGTGTCAGCTGCTCCCCCAGTTCTGCATCTCCAGAGAACATGCTGAGGATCCACTCTGTCCCTCCACGTATGTCTCCATATGGAATTGTTAGGCACACAGGCATGCCTGTCCCAGGAACTTTCCCTTGACATTGGTCTCACACTTCTGTTTCCATGTGTGTGAAACGACCTCAGACCTCAGACCCCTCTAACCCGTTGGCTAACAGTTCTCTGTCAGTTTGGAATTCTCAAAATTCATTTCTCAGAAGGAGCTCAGAGATCTGGAATACTGGAACTGGATCTGGAAGAGAGTGATGAGCAGGGAGAGGGCGGCTGAGCCAGCGAAGGTTGTGTAATAAACAGTGCAAATAATCATAGTTTATCACCAGGCTGTGTAATCTTCCCCCAGTGGGATATATACAAATTCCACATTTAAAAATAAAACAAAAAACTTTGCACGGAGGGCTGGTTCTGTGAGTTTCCTGTTGATGTACATTAACATCTAGACAACACGACCACTTCCGGATTGTTTTTTCCTCCTTATTCCACTTGCCTCATTCTTTGACTCCTTTCAAAAAAAATGCATTTGTAATCTTCTAAACTGAAACGTGTGCAGCAGGAGCTGTAATTGGGGCTTTCTTTGAGGTGATCCCATCCAAGAGCAGATGCAGAGTATCTGTTTGTCAGGCAGAAACAATCAGCAAAGCACTTGATTTTTTTTTTGGCAGATGCTTCCAATCCCCTTTCCAGCCACAGCTTAGCCCTTAAGGAACTCTCTCGAAGGCATTCTTGGAAGCCAACCACTAGTGAACCTGTGTTTTTTTGGTCTAGCCTTTTCTTGATGCTCTTGTTGTTTTGGTTCTGGAGTGTTTCCACACAGGCAACAATTCCTGGTCAGCCACGTGTGACCTGTGTGCTTTCTGTTGCTCTTGTTGGTTTAGCTGTTCCCCAGAGCTTAACTGTTTCTTGGATTTACTGTCATTAAAGCAGAATGGTTGTGTCTTTGAAGGTCAAGCCCTTCAGCTTTACTCCTGCTCTCAATGTGACCAAACACTCTTCAAACATCCTCTTCTGTAACCCACAGAACTCAGTGACTTTCTGTCTTGATTTCCCATGGTCACAAGGTTTTTGACTCCTTGTCACAAAAACAGGGCTGAGAGTTGCAGTTATACAGCCAAGCACGACACTTTACCACATGGTGTTAGCATTAACCAGTGATAGAAGAGGAAATGGGCTGAAGTTGCACTAGGGGAGGTTTTGATTGGATATTGGGAAGAATTTCTTTCTTGCACGAGTGGTGAGACATCAGCCCAGGCTGCCCAGGGAGGTGCTGGAGTCACCATCCTTGGAGGGGTTCAAAAAATGTGTAGATGTGGCACTTTGGGACATGGTTTAGTGGTGCTGGGAGTGTTGGGTTGATGGTTGGACTTGATGATCTTAGAGGTCTTTTCCAACCTTAATGATTCTATGCCATTGGCTGAGGAGAGAAACAATTCCACAGTTGTACCTTGTCTGAACTTGGTGAACCTCAAGGGAAGTCATCACCAGCACAAGCACTGCCTCAACTGCTCATTTCTACTTCTTTCATAGAATCATAGAACCATTCTAGTGTCAGATCTACTGGAAGACACATTGTAAAGCTGAATTTATTGTAAGTGAAATTTTTGAGGCTTCTTGAGAGTTTTTTTAACAGTTTTGTAGTTACAAAGGTAGCACTTTCCAGACTCACTGTAGTTTCTGATTTTTAGGAGCTAGAACTGCAGCTTCTAAAGAACATGAAATGTGCAGAAATTAAGCAAGCAGGAAGTCAATTGTGAAACAAAAAAATTCGAATTTTTATTGCAACACCCCCCTAGGGTTTTGGGGAACAGAGGTAAGGGAATTTTTGGGAATCCTACCAAGGCTTTGGAGAATTAAGGCAACTTTTTTTCGGGGAGAAGTCTGGGAAGTTCCAGGCAAATAATAACAGAAGAGAATGCTCCTAGTTAAAAAAAAAAACAGGTCTGACGTCAAAACCACAACAATTAATGCTACTCTGCCCCCTCGTGTTAACTTCTGAGGCAGCTGCCTCACCCCCCCATGGAAAAGTTCACGGCCCTTGCTGAAGGTCGCATCTCGTACCAAAGGCATCAGCAAAACCAGAGTGGTTTCCCCACAGCAGTGTGGTTGGGCCACCACTGGACGTGCCACAGCAGTGGGCCAGAGCGTGATGTATGATGTAAAAATAATACAAACCATGCACGAGGCATTAAAATGTTGTAATTCTGGCTCCCACGTGGGGGATGGGGAGAGTTAAGGCTTCATTTGAAACCAGAGAGAAGCTGGTGGACTATATATAGGAGCAGTAAACAGAGGACCTGTGCTGGGCAGAACAGAGAACCTGGGACTGGAGCTCCTGTGTTTGTGTTTGCCAGCTCAACCCCCAAATTGCAGCGTTATCTGGATTCTTGTTTCTACTGTTTTGCCACCCACGGGGAATAAATAGCCATCACATTTGGCCAGGCTTGCACTTGAAATAAAAAGGCAGTTTTCATTGAAAGTGACAGCCAACCCAAATATTTCCACCTCTGAAGTCCAATTTAGAAAGCTCTGGTTTAAAAGCAGCAAAGACATCCTTGGACACCGGGAGCCAAAGCCCCGGAGTGAAAAGGGCTGTCAAGCAGCTGCGCTTCAGACGTGACGTAGAGATAAATGCCAGAAGCCACAGGCTGCACACAAGGAAAGGGAACTGCCATTTTAACGTGCTTTTCCTTCCATCATTCTCCATCTCTCCATCCAGGCCAGTTCATCACGTCCTTCCTCACTCTGAGGGGTGAAAGCTGCTCTGAGCAGAACCGGGGTCGGCCCCCTCCCCAGGGCCCCCTCCCCGCCGCTCTTAACCCGGGGCTGAACTTTAATTAGCAGCACACGAATGAGAAGCAATTTATTACCCACACAGTGCTGCTCGTCATCAGCCTGGGAAAAAAAACCCCAAACCATTTCCATCGGGATCTCCCTCTCCTATCAGCCCTTTGCTGCCAGGGCAGGGCTCTTACGCGTGCGGTTCTCGCAGGGGACTCGATCAGTGGCCTCGAACTTGTTCCTCTGACAGACTCCAGATCGCCTGTAAAAACAAAATAAAACGATTGTGAGGAGCCAGCGCTTTGCCCCCTCCCCTATTGATCCTCCTCTGCCCCCGATGACTCGGG
>NW_008605775.1:0-1564 GCF_000691845.1 Merops nubicus
CGCTGCACCCCGGCCTGGCGCTGCCTGCCAAGGAGAAGAAGGGCTCTCCCGTCCCCTTCTCCCCCTGCTACGCTGCCTTTGAGAAGTACAGGGGCACCCCCTTCCCGGAAGCCAGCTGCCCTGCCGCCCACAGCCAGCAGAAGGCGTCCGAGGTGCCCAGCCTCAGCCCGGATCCCTGGCCCAAGCTCCAGCCGCCAGCCGCCAGCCCAGCGTACCAGCGGGAGCGGGCGCACACCCCGTACCCGCTGTCCCTCCAGAAAGCCGCCCTCCTCTACCACCCCCCAGCTCTCCCTGCGGAGGCGCAGCCCGGTGCTCTGCCCGCCGCCTACAAAGGCTTTGGCTTTGCGGGGTGCGAGGAACCTTTCTCCAGCTCCTACCTCAAGCCCCAATCCCCGAGGAGCTACTTCCCCAGCCCCTTAGACCCCTACGTGGCGCGGGCAGCAGGCACTGGCACGATGCCGCAGGCAGCGGCACTGCCGAGGGACACCGAGCCGCCAAGGAGAGCCGGCTACTTGCCGAGCCCCGGCTTTGACTTCGGTCCAGGAAGCACAGAGACGGGCTGTGAGCGGCCCAAGGCAGAAAGTCCCCAGCGACAAGCAGGGAGGAGGCACAGCAGTGCCTTCCAGCCTGTCTGCGCCCCAGAGAAGGTGCCTGGGGATGCTGGTGGACTCGCAGAGACGCTTCCTGAAGGAGAAGGGGGCTGGGTAAAACCCAGCCATGGGGAGCAGGAGACCTCTTACCCGGGGAGAAGAAGGACCAGCCCGGCCCCACGGGAGACCCCCCACGGGGAAGCACCGGCTCTCATCATCATAGGTAAGGGAGATGCCTGCAAGGTCAAGGATGCAGCCAAGGAGCTCATCCCCTCTTCTCCATCCACCTCCTCCCCGGAGGGGCTGAAAGATGCAAAGGACGGGGAGGTTTCTCCATCCTCCCCACCCATGCCGGTGATCAACAACGTCTTCAGCCTGGCACCTTACCAGGACTACCTGGAGGGGACCGAGGGTTCTGCCCAGGTCCCCTTCTGCAGGGAGCATCTGCAAGGGGACGCCCCAGCCCACAGCACAGGGTACAGCCAGGAGCCCGCTGCCCTCAGAGACATCTCGGGGAGGTCCAGCCTGCTGCTCGTGGGGACGGCAGCCAGACGGAAGCTGAAGATGGGCGACAGCACAGTCCAGAGTCAGGGGGAAAGATGTTACAGAAAGGTCCCCGAAAAGCCAAAGCTCTTGCCCCAAGACTCAGGGTCTCAGCAGAGTGGCCCTGCTGGGGCAGGGAGCAAGGAGCCAGCTCCTGAGGATGTGGTGCTGGACCTCAGCTTGAAGAAGAGACTAGTGAAAGCCATGGAGACCCAGGGAGCCACCAGCAGGGCGGAGGGGATGCCAGAGGGGGAGGACATAGAGGAGGAGAAAGAGGGTCCGGGGGGAAGGGCGGTGGCGGGAGAAGGGGCCAAGCCCCAGGTGCTGCCCTTGCTGCTTGAGGTGGGCTCCGGGGACAAGAGCAACTTCCAGAGCTCGGCCACCTTCATGTTCAAAAAATTCAAGATCCTGCGCTCCCTCCCGGCCGGCAC
>NW_008605776.1:0-2500 GCF_000691845.1 Merops nubicus
CCCCACGCACGGGTCTCCTCCTCCCCTGCCTCCTCCCTGCGCGCCCGCCTCCCCCACCCCACTTCAAAGCTCGTGGTCCTTTTTCCATCCTTGTACTAAAAGGTTTCTTTGTAAGCCAGGCCATTTGTCCATCATTGTTTGGGGTCCAAACAGTGGTAAAATACCCTGTCACCGATCCAGAGTGCTGTGAATGGCAGCTTCTCTCCGGACAATTGGCGGTGGTGCCGAAAAAAATATTCCTGAGAGGATTATTTAACCTTTCAATTTAGGGGGCACAAAGCCTGGCTGATTAATGAACTTTCTGATGGGCGCTGATAAGCGGATCTATTTCTTTATTTCGTCTAAAAGGGATTCCTTCTCCTGCCCCATATTACTATAATCTTAAACATAAAATGTGGCAAATAGATTAAAAAACAGCACTAAAGAGTTTATCTGGCTGGCAAACTGAAGGAGCTAAATTAAAATTGGTAATGAAAGCAGTGGCTGAGCCCTGTATATGGTTTTTAAATGCGCTGTGTATTTTGAAGAGACTTATTCTCCAGCTTGCCTGGTAATGACTGCTTTTGGTGCACAGTTCGGGGCTGGCTTCTGTTATCCCCCCAAAAAAATGAGTTGTGTTATCTGGATGACTGCAGACACATATGCATCCCCCTTTCTCACTGCATGGGCAGACAAGGTCGATAGCATTACAAGGTATTTGTGGCAGTGCTTGTTTCAGTTTTCAGAGCTGCCAGTTTTCAGCCAGATTTGAATTACAAAAGAAGAAGCTGGCATGAAAATTGAAAGGGTTTATCGGCTAGTCTGAAGCCTCATAGCACATTGCTTATTTATGCAGTCCATTTGCACCAGGAAATGTGAAAAGGAAATACATTTTAAAAATAAGGTCATAAAGGCCCAGATATGTTTAAGATGGCAAATAAAATATAGATACCTATAATATCTTTCCAGGAAACGATTTCACTTAATGTTGCACATTACTTCGGAGGATCATTTATGTTACTGTCATAAATTTGTGCATTTGTGTCACTGTATAGATAGTCTCTGGGGATTAAGAAGGAAGTGTTTGCTAACTTACTTTAAAATTAAAATAGAAGAAAGATAGGTTTGTAGTTTGAGAGCTACATCAGAAATCGTTGAAGTTTAATGCACCATCCTGTTTAAATAACGTTTTGCATTCTGTGTAAAATTAGCCATGGACGACTGGATAGATGCCACCACCTTTGGAGAAAATTGGGATGTCTTTTAAACCATGAAGATTTTGAAGCATTCAGGAATTGTATTGTTGTTATCCTTACTATCTTGCATATATTCATTTTCTCTAAGAACTTGAGATTTTTTTTGTCCATTTTTCAGAAAAGACTTTTTGAATTAGTGTTTTAGCATTTTTCTCCTCTGCTGGTAAGAGTATCAAAAGATTACATTCAATTCTTTCAAATATATAATATTGTACTTTTTGTCTCTTCCTTTAACATTTTCACACGGTCAATTGTAGACGCTATTTGCATCTATTTAAAATGTAATACAGAAATGTCTTATTTCTGTAGAAAGTGGCCACTTGACAGTGCTTGTACTGCAGACCCGACAAGTTAAATTCCTTCTGGGAAAGACATTGGCTTTCCAGACTCTGCAATTTAAAAAAAAAAAAAAAATTCTGTTGATTTCTCATTTTATGTGTATCATGTACTTAAAAAAAAAAAAAAATTAAAAAAAATTCAAGAAACCCAAAACTAAAAGTTTTAGCTAGATCACTGCTTTCTTGGCTGTTTCCCTGTGTTTTTTTCCTACCTGAAAGGGTGTAGAGAATGTTATAAGTACATTTAGTAAACTCAGTGACAAGGTGTAGTTTGTGGAAGGATGCTCAGGTGTGACCTCTGCAACTCCTGTTGGAAGAGCAAGTTTTTTCAGATGGCTGAAAAAATGAAGAAATAAATTGGGGGGGGGGAAGTATTAATTGTCAAAGTACTAGATTTGTATGTTTCTCATTTATTAGCATGCATCGAGCTCGGTATGTTTCTGTCATGAATTTTCATAAGGATTTTTACTACGTAGCATGTGTGGCTTAATGATGCAATCACCTGATAGACTAGGAAGACTCCAAAGGAGACGTTCCGGTCTGTTGTGTACATAATACTTGTTTCAAAAATCTGCCTAATTAAGGAATTACCCAATGGAATGCAAGTCTACTGGGTGCATGACATGGTTAAAAAAAATTACAACAACAAAAACCCTTAGTATAATTATGATATTACATGATATCTTATATTGGTAATTTTGAATATAAGGGAATGATGCTAACCTGTCATTGTTTCAGCTGTTATACAAGTAGATGATGATAATTTATTAAGAGAAAATAAATGTATATTTTTCAGTGATAGAGCTGTTCTGACCGTTTCTCTGTCCAACTCCCATGTACAGCCCGGAGTGTGTAATGATTCATTTGATGATCATCTTTCAATGGCTCAAGAAATAGGTGAAACATGACTGCTAATGAGTCTTACTC
>NW_008605777.1:0-8881 GCF_000691845.1 Merops nubicus
GGGGGCGGGGCTCCACAGCAGCCCGGCGCGAGGTGCGCCCGGGGCAGGAGGCCGGAGGGGACGCTAGCTGACAGGGAAGCGGGAGGTGGGAGCTGGAGACGCTAACTGTACACCGGAAAGGTCTGATAGTGAAGCTACCTGACAGCTGGAAAAGAAATCGGGAAGCAGCAGATGCAGCTGCTGCCACAGGGGAGGCAGCGGCCACAGTGGGGGAACAGAGGTCCCTGGCCTGCCGGCAGGGAACGAGAGGACTGTGGATTGCTAATCTCACCTGTTTTGGGACTGATACCTCTCGAACCAAATTTATTTGCATCCTATCAGGTTTTTATTTATTTCCATCCTGTCAGGTCTTGTAAAGATAGTGTTTCCTCTGCTAGGGATTTAGTGTGAGTTTAATAGGAAACCTCACAGGACTGAGCAAAAGGGAGATGGATGCACACTGTAAACATCTCCCTGCACGGAGCACACTTGATGACACTCCAGTTCTTAGAGTGGTGAGCTACAAAAAGTCTGCCTGCCCTGCAGAATTATTCATGTTTTGCTTTCCTACACATGCATCCTGATGTGTTCCTCTAACATGTTGTAAAAGGGGATGGGTGTTGCAAATCCCAAACCCAAAAGGCTGGGCAAATCATCAGCCTTGTTGCCCTGCTGGTAGATTTAACTTCTTGTCACAGCAGTTGCCTGTTGTAGTAGCTGAATTCCCAAGGAAACAAAGCCCATATGAGCACAAAGGCGGAGCACTTGCAGCCTTTGTGTGTGGGTGTGCGTGTGTGCCTGTCCTTCCTCCCCACCCTTAATAATTTTTTAATCTGCTGGTCAATTGGCTGATCTGATTTGACACAGGGGAAGAGCCTCTAGGAGTGATTATAAACATCCTGACTAGGGAAAAAAACCTGAGTGAAACTTGCACCTTACTAGAAACAGATAAGCCCAGCTGTCAGAGGCAAATACTTCAAGGTCCCACATTAGGAGAGCCCAGCCTTTGGGAGCTGTGGCAGAGCAGGGACATCAGCCCTGGCTCAGACCTTTGTGTTTAACAAATAAACAAATACAGCTGTTGGCAAACTTAAATACCAGGTGAATCTATCACAGATTCAGGAGGACAACAAACACCTAAATCAGGTAGTAGAGGAGTAAAGCTTTGACAATGAGCTTTAAACAGTCAAGGCTGCCAAGATGGATCTGCTAAAACCTGGTATTTCCAAATATCTAGAACACATGACTCTGTCGTGCAGCATTCAAAATTATTCAGAATTGTACATAAAGCCTCTCTCTAATTTCCTAATCTAAGAAAACAGATGTTAATCACATTTGAAAAACAGAGCACAAAGACCATCCCAGCAGAACTTCCTTGGGCCTGATCTGCATCTTGAGTTGTGCAGCTGCTTGACTGGTGCCCTGCCAGCTGCGCAGGAGCTTTCTGCTTTCCATGCACCAAAATCAGAACATGGAATTGTTTGCATCAGTGTTATTGCTGCACACATTTAAGCACAGCCTTGGTTCGGAAGATGCACAAAACCACTTTTGAAAAAACACATACTGATTTGGGGATTTTCTTAACTGTGGTGTTTCCCTGTGCTCAGCAGCTATTTGGGGAAAAAGCAGAGGGCTTTGGGGTATGGCGATGTGGGGTAATGGGAAGAGCACTGGCATCTGAGTCTTTCTCAACAGTGGAGAATTTTCAGCCAGTTTGGGGAGTGGAGATTTGGTCTTCCACTGATTTCTGTTGGATTCAATACCACTTGGCACGTGCCCAGAGATACTCAGCAGCTTGCTTGACATCCACGAGGTGTTGTCATGAATAAGAACTGAGGGTTGTTTTTTTTTTGGCGACAATCCCTTTAAAAGTGGCAGTGTTAAACTTCTTTGGCAACTGTATATATTATTTGCAATATCTTTCACTTTCTTCTAGCTGATAATTATACCTTCCCCCTTCCTGATCCAGCTGTTTTCTTTATGCCTGAAGAGAATGGCACCGGCACCTGCACCTGCACAAAGGAGGAATAGCAACATTTTGAGGGAGTAAATGGTAACAGAAAGGACGTGCGAGGATTTAAGTGAGGGCAAAAAAACCTAAATAAACTAACAACAAACCGACAAGGTTTTCTCAGAGACTTAAGGTCACACTGAGATGTTGCATATGGGTTGCATATGACTGTGTTCCAGATCCTAAGACAGGGTTGGTAACTCAGTTTTCTTATGGAAAAAAAGTGTTTTTTAAGACTCATGGTTTTGAGGACAGAGCATGAGTAGGTGGACCAGATATTATCTGTGCCTTTCTGAGTGGGGAAACCAACTGAAAACAACCACTGTAGGTGGTAGGAACTTCTTAATTCATTTTATCCCTGAGGTCTTCTGCTTTGGGCAATGACCCACTTTAATAACACTCCTACACAATGTTCTTCAGTGAGGCTTTTGCTCTGATGCAGTATTGTCAGCAGAGACCACCTTGAAACGGAGCTCAAAGAGACTGGAGAATGAGTTTTTCTATCTCTGGAAAAGCCCAAGTCTAATATCAACTCAGCTGAATATTGTGAAGGGCAGACACAGGAGTGGTGGTGGGTCCAACTCAAGGACTACTCTAGGGAAGCTGCTTCAACACCTACAGCTTCCAGTAACAGAGCTGTACAGAAGTAGGGCCCAAGGGCTCTGGCATACACATGAAATCACCATATCTTTAAGCCTTCAGTTATTTCAATGGAGCTCTTTGGAAACAGTTGTAAGATCCCTGGGTTCACTGGCAGAGCTCACAGTGTACTTTTCATGGACCGTATGGCTCATATAGCTTTAGGGACAAATGCTACCTTTGTGATACCCTCACGTGTTTAAACAACCTGCCTGGGAATGTCTCCTAAAATCTCTGCTACAGCAACAGCACTATGGATAATGAAAGCTGGAATTATCTCCACATATCCTTTCGTTTTTTGTTCTATCTCCTGACACGACGTGCTCTGAGAGCAACACTGCGAGGTGGCCTTGGCGGGGGTGAGCTTCACCACAGGGCTGTCTGTCATACTGGGACGTTCGCATGAGCCAGTGCCACTGTGAATGCTTTCAACAAACAACCGAGTGAAGCGAAGTGGCAAAAAGCTTACGAAATGGTCACAGGGGAGTTGCATAAACTGGGGTCAGATGTTCAATTTCAGACTGTTACATGACCGAGGAGTTTTGCAGCTGGTTGATGAAAGGAAGCAGGAGGTCAGCTGGTCTCTAGTTGTTATAACAACAACCTGTTATGTTTCTCAGGCAACAGAGATGCCCATAGAGTTTTGGCAGGATCGATCAGGAGGATAATTTCCTCTTTTCCTGAAATAGTGATTGAAAGCTGCAAATGTTTTTCAGCCAGTTGAGTTTGGGATTTCTCTTGGAAGTGGCAGGATCCTCCCAAGTGCTAATGCACCATGGTGCAGCCTTTGAGTGGGTCAGGGAGAAGGCAATGCACCATCAATTTAGCCCACTAGTAAATGAGTGGAAAAGAGAAGGACAGAGACAACATACAGGTTTGCTGAAAATTACACCTAGAAAAAGAAAAATAAAAACAGAAGAGATCCAACTGTGCATTGCCTTTATTCCTAATGTTTAGTTTGTACCTTCCAAGGGAAAGCTGGCAAGTGACCACCTATGAATAATGTACCCATGGGGAAAGTTTTGTTTCTGAACACAAACAGTTAGTGCCTGGCTTATGCCTGGGTGGGTGTGCTGGCTATTTCATAAAGATTTCATTCTACTAAGGAAACCACATGAAAAAACTGCTTTGGAGGAATTCAAGGTGAGAATATCTTTATTCTGCATCTACACCAACAACACCCTTACTGCAGTAGAAGTAAAGTGCAGAGACTAACCTTTCTCCCTTATCTCTCCCATGTGCCTCTCTGTGCCTGAGCCCCTTGCAAATTATAACTGAAGTGATGTGACCTTTATATATTCCTGGCTGCTTCAGTTTGAGCCACTCGGCGATACATTGGGCTTTTCTGCCATAGTGGCAGGACAAAGAAAAGTAACAGGCTAAAGTTATAGCTCGTTGTTTGGAGGTAATGGCTCTCAGTAAAAGAGTTAATCTGATTCATCTGCAGTTAAACCCTCTATAAAAGGGAGTCTGAGAATGGTGTTTGTGTCTACATCTAAGAGAGGGAAAATATTACATTATATATGGAAAATCTGCATTCATGCCAATGTAAATCAGGAATAATTCTGCTTAAATTGGGTGCCACTGAGATGACTATCAGGTCTTGAGAATTCCCAATGTACAGAATATTTTATGCTGTGGTATAGGTAGGGCCAAAAAAACACAGCAAGGCTCAGGTAGTTAGAGAAATGCTTTGCTAACAATTCCCACCAAAAAGCTGTGTTAAAAAGCAGTTAAGGTTGCTCCAGGGCGAAACACACCCACACAAGAAATGACAGGTTAGGGGAACCTTCTTCACACAAACTCTGGTGCACGCCTCAGATTAACCACTCCCAGTGACAGACTCCAAACCCCAACAAGAAGCGTCCCTTGTTCTGTGGGATAAAGAAGCAAACTAAATACCCATTCCTCCTACACGCTTCAGTGAAACCCTCTGGCTTCTGCCACACTAACATGAGCAGCTGGTGCCTGTATACAGGCTACAGTGACTACAGGAAAAAAATGGAGATTAAAAAGTGCCCCCCTGAGCTTGCACTCTGCTGGTACTGCTGGTCTCATCTTTGACTTTGTCATGTTTCCTCTGTTCTGCTGTTTTCTTGGTGGTTGACCACTGCATTTAGGAGAACAGTGCAGAGCCATCTGTTGCTTTTTATCTGGTTGAAGAATGAACTATTTGATATTTTTTACATCAGAGTAAATCTGGTTCCTTTGCTGCAAAAATAGCTACACCTGCATCAGATATTTGTATGAGACTTCTTCTAGGTGATTTATTCCCAGCTAGCCTAAGAGAGATTTTACATGAAAGGGATTTTGTCACCCAACACTACGAGGATTCTGGGCAGAATGATGATGGCACTAGGTCACAGTTACAATTAAAGTTACAAATTTTTATAATAATTTTATGATCAGCATAGCATACAGTTTTAACACAAGAATAGCATAGGATTTTTATAATTAGTGTAGCATAATCTTGTAAGTAGCACAGCACAAAATTCGTAGCACGGGTGTTCTGCCAATGACCAGGCCCAACAAAAATGATAGCACCAGCAGAAAGAGAATCCAATACACAGACTGTATTGTATACAAAAAGGACATTCCATGAATGATCGCTGGGGGTACAAACAGATCAATCAGCTGGCACATAATCAATGCCACCCCCAACAATCCCACAAAAGATGTGACTCGGCCCACAACAGGTGGTACAAACAGAGACCTGAGGTTGCCCACAGTTGGCATGGGAAACAGCCAGACCAGTAAGTTAAAGACATAAGGGAAAGGTGCCCACATGGCGACTCTCACCCGATCGACCCGCGTTCACAAAGGCTTAAACAGACCGGGGCCCAGCTCCAGGGAGAGTCAGGAGGTCTGCCCTGAACCAGGAAGCTCTGGGGAGTGCACTCCACAGACAGACACTCCTGACTCCCTGCCAGTGGTCCCAGCTTTTATCCCCAAGCAGACACCTGACCTTTGTCAACTCAATGCGGGACCCCTGGGGCTCATTTCCCTTCTGGCTCTCCCTGCAGGGCCGGCCGCACCCTGGGGGGAAGCTATAAGGCAAACTCACCTCCTCTTTATGAAGGGCTGTGGGAATCACCCATATGTCAACCTTAATTCAGGGCTCGGGGTTCAAACCCCAGCATTTCACACAGGTTAGCTTACAGTTCCTAATAAACTGGACCCTCTGCAAATCAGGTCAGTTCTTAATACTTGGCTTGCAGTATCACTCTAACAATTATAATATAAATTCAAAATACATAAAACAATACAAGATGCTCACTCAGTCCATGGAGGAAGCAAACAACAGTGGAGGGAGGTATCCACATACCACTGGAGGTTCATGGGTTTTGCTGTCCAGCAGCAGCTGTGGTCCACATCCCTCTTAAGACTTGCAACTGCTTGATTTTATAGACAGTGCTCTGTGTCCTACTGCACTTTGTTGTTCTGTGATGGAGTCATCCCAACCAGGTTGGCCAGGTGCCTGAGACCTTCAAGGCTGGTAAGGAGGGGAGTAATCAGCCCAATGCCCAGGAATCTGGAGGCTGATAGGGAGGGGAAGAAGAAATCTGCCTTGTGTGCAGAACCCTCCAGGCCTGAAGAAGAGGGAAAAGGGGACCGATACATGACCAGCTTGGTGACAGAGAATGGTCCCTAGCCTTATAAAATGGCATTAGTTATGCAAACTATATTACGAGGGTTCAGGAGCTGGGTGTACCAGTTACAGATTTGCAGTGGAGAAGCCTTTGCTTCAAAGTGTGATGGTGGTCTTCCATCTACCTTCCCATATAGCTTTATACCTTGCCGTGCCTAGCTGCTACTTTCATCTAAGTTTCTTCTGCTCCACAGGGTCACGGTAATTGGTACTGACCAGGTTTCACCTTGTTATTTAAATGCTAGCACAGAGTTAGTTCTGTCTCTTTATACCTGCGTGCTCCAGGAACAATGTCTTGGCATCATGTTAACAGATTTTATCCACTGCTTCTGTGCCACAGGGGTCTATGAGCCTTCTCATACTCTGCAGAATGATAAAGATGTGTTGGCCTGGGCACAGAAACCAGAAGGTTTAAGTTTGGCTTCAGGGGAGGGTTTTGATGCAGGTCCTATAGAGAGCTGCATTAAAACAAAGAATTAAAGTTAAGTAGATGAGGGACAGTAATTCTACAGACCTTCATCTATTGAAAATGAGCTAGAGAAGACTTTGTCAAGAGGTATCAGCCTAAGGATGTAATTTTGTGTCATGGGTGATGACCTTGAAGATGCTGAGGATGGTAAGGCTGAAAACCTCCTCACTGAAGCTACTGTACAATGCTGTGACCTGGTCAGAGCCTGTTACTTGACCAGGTGTCTCTAAAATTCTGGCCCTGCTCTCCCTGACCGCTGTGCTGTGTGACCAGCTCCGACCTGGAAAACTGAAATCATAATAAAACTGTGCTCATTAGAAACTGAACATTTTATAGCTCTGTCACAGTGCAAAGGCCCCAGAGAGCAAACTAATAAAGGTTTGACATGCATTTATAACCTCACCTTTAAAAATTCAGAATGAAGCTCTTATTTTCCTGTCCTCCAGGAAAATCTATTTATCTCAGCAAATCTCAGAGAATCAGTACTCGTTTAGAAAACTGTAATAACTGAAACATTAATCCTAATGCCTTTTGAGTGCTAAATACCTTTATTAACAGTTTCTAACTTTACCACAGGCTATGTAAGGGGAATACACAACATAGACTAAGCTTGGGGCAGGGGGCTTTTGGGGATACCTGTACATGACATGCACATCTCTACTCACTGGTCTAAGAATGTAATATCAAAACAGCTGGAATCTTTTCTTTGTTTCCATGACAAGAATACATCCCATACAAAAGTCATCAGCATTGATGCTAAGCTTCCCTGTGAGCTCTTCTGAGCCACTGTTATTAAAAATACGTTACACATACACCTGTACAAGTTGAAGTTGTGGCAGAACTTGTCTACTCCCCAGAAATCAAAGCACTTTCAGGGCGGATGCCTGCGGGGGACAGTGATCATTAAGCAGCCAGAGAGCAAAAGGAATGCTGAGATTTCAGAACCTGCATGATTACCCACAGCTGTACAAACAGTACAGTGGGGAAAACATATTGACCTTGGCCATGTTTTGAGAGTGCCAGATAACCAGGTCCTTCAACAAGCCCTGTTTCAACATGAAGAGGAAAGAAGAGACGGTGACCCCGCGGAACGCGAGGAAGCACAATAATGACTAAAGCAGCAACATCGCAAGTCAGCAATTTGAACATCTTCAAGGGATTGGTCTGGGATAGAACTGGTTGGTGACAACAGGCATCTATCTGCCTTGTGTACCTGGCAGTAAAAGAAGTGGATTAGACCGGCTATATGACAGCAGTTTCTCAAGTGCAAGTAGACGGCACCCTTCAAAACATGAATTATCATGCCTTAATCATCCCATAAATACCCATGGCAGTGAAATTTTAGCCTGTTTGCAGGGAACTGGAAATAAAATTTTAAAGGCAGAAATTGTTTTAGTGTATTTCTATGTCCACAGAGCCACGGCTATCTTTTCTTAGCTTTTTAATGCCTGTATCCTCCTGTATAGAGAGAATATTGGAGCGGCCCATTCTAGCAAATGATTGCAATGCTCATCTCGCTGACCTCCCCTTCACCCTTGCAAATAGATATTTTTTTGCTGTTTCCTCATATGACTGAGGAACATACCCTCTAACACCAGGATCACTTGCAGAAGTGCAAATGCTATCACTAGGCTGGCCATCAGCATCCCCTCTAACTCTTATCTTGGGCTGTGCCCCACTAGGGTTGTTAAGTTAGATGCTTAACTTCACGAGCAAGGAGGAGGATATGTCTCCTCTGCCTCCCCATGGTGGATGAAACACAGTGGATCAACTAACTGGTAGACAGCTCACTAGGTGTTAAGTCAATAGACCACAGAGGCTTGATGCAGGATGAAAGCTAGAAATTAACTTTGTCCAGAATCCCCCATAACTCAGAGCAGGTTGTGGAGATGATCCTCAGAACGGTTGTGGGAAACACCTCAAGGACTGAAGGAAATATTATCTTTGCTGTGCTGGAAAACTGAGCATTACACAATACTTGTTTTTCTCACTGTGTGAATTCTGCCCTTGCAATGTGTAAATCCTCAGGCATACAGTGCCTTGGTAACTAGAGAATAAAGAGATATTTGGAGAGATTGTGAAGTACATTACTGTAGTTCTGAAATGACAAGACTTCCCTAAACAAAGGGGGGGG
>NW_008605777.1:8912-18357 GCF_000691845.1 Merops nubicus
GGGAAATGCCAGAAAGGAAAGGGATTAGAAAGTCAAAGTCACTAGTCTGTCACTTAGTTACTGGTGGAGGACTCCCCTCCTAGCACAGGGACCATGAAAGTGCTTCCCTGTTAAAGCTTCACCTGTAGCTGCTGCCAGCTTGGCAATGAAAGCATCTTTCTGATGAAAACAAATCTCTGTGTTGCCCTGACATTGAGTTGCTCCTGCAACACTGCAGCTCTCAAAGAACCTGAGTGATTCCAAGGAGAAACACTGGATTTCCCCTGCCTGTTTTGCTCTCCCCTTTCAAGCACTAATTTTATATAAGAGCCAAGCAGCTCTTTGCAAATTTTACAGCTCATTCTCCCCAGAGCCTGAAGGCATAAAACATTGACACAGTGCACAACCTGAGAACCAGAGTATAAAATACATGAAAACACATAAAGCCAGTACAGAAGGTCCTGAATAAGGTCAGTGAATCTGCCTACACCTTCAGGAGCATGCACTCACCTGACTGATAAATGAAGAGGTAAAAATAGACCATGTTAGAAGCTGATGAAAGCACAAGTGGGCATAGCCTGTTATTTATATCTGTCACACAAAAATCCCATACCTGATTTATGAGAAAGTGTATGGGACATGTCCTCACCAGATACCTGCCAACTGTGTATTGAGACCTTTAGAACAAATTTAGAGGAATGAATAATTGCAAATTGCATGTAATGAGTAGTTGGGAAACAGGACAAGAATCAAGATAGGTCTTTCAAAACCAGATCATGCCAAAATAAGCAATTATCTTTCTTAGATGTGATAACTCAATCTCTTTAGCAGAGGAAGCATGGTAGGTCTCACCTATGAGACTTAAGTAAAGCAGGTGATTAAAAGGCAAACTGAAGAAGATGGAGATTAGTAGGCAAATTGTAAAGGGTAAGCAATGCCTGAAGGGAAGAAGATAAGTAACGTTGGAAGAGTGCTACGCTGGAGTGGAGAGGTTCCACAAACCCCAGTCTTGGGGTTGTCAATATTTTTACTGACAGTTTAAATATTAAAAAGAAAGGAGTGTTGTGAAACATGACTGATGTGTGATGAAATTTGTCAACAGCATAAAGCTGGAGGGTGTTGCCGGTACTCCAGAAGTTATGGGTATCAGAGGCAGAGATCCCTGAGAGATTAAATAATACAAAAAGAGTCAAATTCTTTAGTAAAAAATTGGACAGAAAAGAGGATGAGATGATGCTAATACCATTATAAAAAAAGGCACTGGAGAAACTTCATCTGGATACTGTATAGAGTTCCAGTTAGCTCTATTTTCAGAAAGCCCTCAAACTGGAACAGGTGTTGTGAAGAGATATCCAGGAAAATTATGGGGAATGGACAGCCTGTCCAAAACAAAGGATGAGAGAGCTTATTTCTCTCCATAAACACTGAGGGGGGAACAGGAGGGAAAAGACAAACTATTCAGCTTTAAGGTCAATCTAACCCAAAAATATGTGTGAGCAATCTGGCCATCAACAGACCAACTCCTGAAATCAGAGGAAAGTTCCAATTTACCAGAGGCATGACCAAACAGGCCTCCCACAGAGGAGGACAGAGACAAATCTGCCAATTTTCAGTATGAGGTGTATTTAGCTTCCAAAGAGTCTGTACCACACGGCTGCCTGCAGCAACCCATGGCAGGCTCAGTGCTCCAAGGGATTAATTCCCATCTCTGTCCCTGCCTCCTGTCCTCAGAGCAGCTGCCGGTGGTGTCCCAGAAAGGCGTTCCTGGAGTCTGGTCTTACACAAGTGGGTGTCTCACTGGTTGTACAGACTAGGAGGCAAATCTTTGAATCTCTGTCTCCCAACCCTGAAGGAAGGTCGCTCCCTTTTCTCACAGCACGGTGCAAAACACAAAATCCTCTTCTATTTCTCCAGCTGCCCTGGGCATTGCTTAATAATTGCCAGTTTTCCACAAGCACTCCTCATTTTGATCTTAGGCAGTAGTTAAACAGCTTATTTCAGCCTAGGTGCTTTCTCTGCCAAGGCAACAGGGAACAGGCAGACTCCGTGGCGGGCAGGTTGCTGAGCCCCTGTGCAGCATTTCTGCCCCTGCCCCTTCATTGCTCTCTGGCCCTGCCCCAGGTCTGCAGCATTCTGTGCTCTTGGGACCTACCAAGGCAAGCACCAGGTCTGGCCAAAACACGTGCCACTGGTTGCCAGGAGGGTGCATGCTCATGGAGAGAGAAGGAGGAAGGGGAGACAGGCAACAGGCTACTGTTGATTATCCACGTTCTGGCTACACATTCTTAGCGGGCCAGCCACCTTTCCCAGCAGGGGAAGAAATGTGTATTTTGAAAAGTTTAACACGATCTTTCTTGGACCTGACTACTTTAAAAACAGTATGTTGACCGTGGTGGATAGCCAGGTGCTAAAGCACATCACAGAAGTGCTCTTTCTTATTCATGAACTCCAAAGCCTGGTTCTTGGAAGAAGGGGCAGAGGAGAACATGGGTCATGCAATACGACTGTGAGCTCTGTCAGTTGTGCCAACACATCCAGAGCACCTCAGACCTCCAAAGCCACTGATCATTTCCCAGGGGCTGGCTTTCTATATGTGTTCATAGTGACGCACACTTTCACCTCCATTGCTTTGATATGCAGCTGCACGTCACACCCCCCCCTCAGCTTCGAGGCTGACTGCCAGGAAAATGCCCTTTGTCACTTTGGCACTGTTGGCCATGCCAGCTTTACTGAACCACGCGCCTTTTTTCTTCAGCATGGCCTTGCAATAACTGGAACTTCTCCAAATCCTCCCTGAAGCCACCCCCTCTCTGCTCTCCCTTCTCCTCGCTGGCAGTGGCTTCTTATGGCCAGAGGAAGGAGTGGGTACCTGCAGGGTGTCCCCCTGCCCCCAGGAATTCAGTATCTGCTGGGAAAGTAAAAGCTGACTTTTCCTTTGCACATGTTGGCATCAAGGAGGTGGACTGAACTTGACCATCTGTGCAGCTTGCATGTATGTAAGCTCTGCTGGCACCGAGGAGTCCTGTAGGCTTTGAAAAGGAGATCTAACCAGTTTTTGTAGAAAGAGTTAACAGGGAGCACACTGTGAGGAAGCTCATGGAAGGCCAGGGATATATGGGATGGGGGCTGTATTTTAAATTCTCTTAGCACAGTACAGTCCTGGCATGAGCCCAGGGCTCCTCAAAACCATCCAATACCCATTCTAATGGCGACAGCATTCAGAGGTAAACCTGTTCCTCGACAGAGAGGACACAGTTGTCTCAATAAATAGTTCAGGAGTCTATCTTTAGAGCACAGCTGCAGCACAAAGGGAGAAAAGTTGCTCTTTTGCCTCTTCCTTTGCATGCTGGCCCTGATGTCCGAGTCTGGCTGACCTTTCACTAGTGTAAAACCTCCAAGGGCTATTTTCATCCTAGTGTAAATCAGCATAGCTTCGGGGTTGGCATCACAGGAGGTTCTTATCTCATGGGGACTGTCCCAGGACAACCTTCCTCCTGAACACACCTCTTGGCTGGAGATAGCAGGATCTGCTGTACATGCTGACTGCTTCTGGCTGTGGCTGTCACCCCCACCAGAGGAGTCCTAAGCCAATCATTTAAGATTTCCCCCTTCCCTTCTTTAAGGGTGGCCCTAAACAACTACCAGTATCTTCCCTCCAGGCAATGTTTCTGCCATCCTGCTCCCTCACTGCAGCTGGACCCCTCCCAGGTGAGGAGTGTAGCTTGTCTTCTGTGGTCGAGAGAGAGGGAGGTGCCTGCAGAAAGCAATTTATCCATTCTAAAATCTGAACTGCCTCTCTCTCTGAGGGAGCGCCCAGGACAGCTGTGCTTCTGCCACTGATGCTTCATTTAGACACCGAAAATGAGGTGAGGGTAATTCCACACCCTTCTGCTTCTCAGGCAAGATGTTTCACAAGCAGAACCACTGTAATTCTCCTGCTTGTTGCTCTCAGCTGCTACATGTTAGGTAGGATGTTAGATAATGTACACCCTCCCACATTCTGGCAGAGCTCTTTCCCCCAAGTGGTAAAAATGATGACTTTCACCTTGCTACACTTTGATATTCAACATCTCTTAGTGTAAAGGATGCATATTTCCATATCTGGCTGTGATCAATAAACAGTTCCTATCTATGACAACAGCTGCCTGCAACATCGAAGGTTTGGATTGTGTTATGGAAAGGTTGTCAAAATGGCTGTCTTTTGTAATCAGCAGCCTGGCAGTCTGTCTCGGGGAGATGTGCATTGCGTGATCAACAACAACAGTGGTCCAAGCCAGCTTAATGAAAGGGACAGTTAATCCCAAATCACGAAGTCACTGGAATGTACCCTGCTCTGGGGGGACATCACTCAGCTCTGTGTATACACTGGGTAAGGCTGGTGTAGCTGAACCTGGTAGTTAGACAGAGGTTTTGAGGGCTGGTTGGTTTTTTTGGTATTTTTGTGTTATTTTTTGTTTTGCTTTGTTTTTTTTTAACTAAAAAATACCCACAGTCCTGCAGGAAAAGAACAAGTAATCTACCCATACAGAATACATACAGTTGTCCTTGTTTCCTCCTTCCTTACTTTCACCTTCTGCTAATGTGATTTGGGTGACAAGATTTTTCCAAATGCTCAGTTAGGATAACTGGCAGTTGAGTGCACCAGATGAAGGGGAATAACCAACAGGTTTTTAACAAATTAGTAATAACACATGCACAGGGCAGATACTGAAATGCATAAGCCTTGCAGTATTTTACAAAAATGGGTGAAGGAGGTTAACTCACCCACATGGGCAGAGTCCTATAGCCATAGGGTGGCTGTGCTCCCCTGCCTTCTCCCCCTGGAGGCAGCTGCAGCTGAGATGGAACAGCTCAGCTGCACGTGAAGCAACTCCTAACCCAATGAAGTTTTCAGTCTGACTTAAAACAAACTCCCCCTCACCCAAGCAAGGGAGTGGAAAGAAGCCCAAGGCACGATTCTGCATGGAGGTAAAACCCCCCAGCTGACACAGCCCATGATATCTGGCTGGGGTCATTTCCACATATGAACAGGGGCATTTTGCACCTGCCTTGCACTGATGCTCATGTCTGTGCAGTGCTCAGCATGCCGAGGGACAAACTGAGTCACGTTCAGTGCAGAGTCAGGTTTGAGCTGACCACATGTGCAGCACCTGCCAGCAGCCAGCCTGTGAAGCGAGTGGGCTCTCCCTGATGTTGGTCCTGTGGAGCTGCACATACCCTGGCAAGGGAGCAACATCTGTAAAAGACATCCCAAACCCAAGAGGAAAGAGCAGTGACGGTCAAAGCTACAGCCCTGTGAAACTGCACAGGCAGGCAATGTTGCCCATGATGTCTGAGCACCACTCGACTGCATGCGAAACATCTGACTGACAATGCAAAGGCCTGAATGAAATGAGTTTTAGTATGTTACTGTCCTTTGATGTGAGGTCTAGTCACTGACTGTATGCACTCTCCTGGGCTGCTGCAATATGAAGTAAAGTAGGTTGCCATTAATCATAAGTGAAGGTACCAAAACATGCCAAGCCCATTCCTGGTGCTTGGTAGAGCGGAGCCAGGGAACATTGCACTTCAGGGCACCTGGATGGGTCTGTCTGGCCAAAGCCATTTCTCTAGGCTCCCAGCTGAGCTGGCAAAGCTGACTTTTGCCACTGCAAGGATAAAAGGCCGAGACTGGGACCTGGTCACACTATGCATGGGAAGATGGAAATGGCCAAGCTGGAACAGTGAGCTGGCAGAAAACCTTGGAGAGTTGAGTATGCTGTCCTACTACCATTGCAGGAGAGGGAAATAGAAGAGATGGGATCAGGGACAGTAGTTTGTACCTTCCCATTCCAACTTCCCAAGCTCTGCAGTAGCTAAAATACATAGCAAAGCCATTGTGACTCCAGCTCTTACTTGTCAATGGTGAGAGCCAAAATTGAGCCATGTTACTGTTCCCTGTGTCTTGCTGCCTCAATGCCCAGAAGCAGCTCTGCTTCTTCTGATGGAAGGAAGATGGGGCTTTTATTTCCCCATTAGGCCTAGAAAAAGCACAACACAGCAGAGCAGATAGAAGGAGAGCTCAGATAAGCCTCTCAAAGGGGAGAAGCCCAGGCTGAGTGTGGGGCCAGGTGCCCAGGATGTCCCCAGGCTATCCATTCACAGGTAACCTAGCATGCCCCTCACGAGGTCACCTGAGCGCTGGTGGAAACTAAAGCATGGGGCTGGGAAGGGGCATAGCTGAGAGGGATCAACGCTGCTGTGCCCTCTGTGCTGTAAGTTTCCACTGCTTACGTGCTCGGAGGGAGCAAGTTCCTCCTGCCCAGCATGGGCTGCCTCAGCCATTGGCTGTGCGTTGCCTAGCCCACACCTCGGCCCCGCTTGGATACACAGGCGCAACGCAATGCCTTCGTGCAGATATATTTATCAAGCTAAAAAAAGTTCTGGTTAACTGTTGTGTTGACTGTGAGGCCTAGCTGCACTATCTAAAAGGGAAAAAGAGGCCACCTGGAGTTGCAAAAAAATCTCACGAGCCTGCAAACTAAGGAGGGCAGCACACTAGTGGAGGCTGGATACTTACTGGAGGGGCAGAGTTCCTGCAGTAATACAGAAGTGACTCATTTTCACCCCACGGTCCCTCCCCCAGACATGAAAAAGTTTTACTTTTTACATATTTCCTGGAATATGTGATTTTACTAGGAGTGCACTTTACGCTCTTTTTTTTATGAAAGGGAATCCAGTGGGAAAAAGTCATTCTTGGAATAACTTTCAATGAAATAAGAGTTACAACTGGACTGACTTCGGTGTACCAAGTGCTCGGGATATTGGTGGCTGCTGCAGTCATGTTTTTGTAGGCAGTCGGGATCTACTAGTTTTCCTACTATAATAACTGCAGTAAGAACTGTGATGTTTTGTAACCAAACTAGTTTTTACTGGCAAAAGCCCTACTTTGGATGATAAAGAGGTGACTTACACTGCTGAATTTCTTCTAGTTCCTATTTGGGAATTGCTGGTGTGTTATAAAATGTCTTTATGCTGTCTGCTCAATAGGTGGGGATGATTACTTCTGCATTGTTATAACTGTACCATTTTCTATCATAGACAACCTAAAATGCCTAAACTTCTCTATTTTGTAGAATAGGAAGATGAGGAAGAAAGAAACTACTATCTTAAAACAAAATAAAGTAGCTTGATGCCTTAGATTAACCTGAAAGGCAAATTCTGTATAACAGTAAGAGAAGAGAATTAACAAAAAAATGTAGAATATTTTCTTTCATTATTTTTATCAGGCTTGGAATCTTTATTTCCTAAGCTCTCTGTATAACCATTTGCATGAATCCAGAGCTTATATATGGCTATTTTAATTTCTAACATCCAAGTTAATCTTGTTTGCAGCATGCAGACCAATTGGGCAGTATTCTATACATGACACCTCTTAGTGTCATAGCCATTTAGAAATCCAGTTGCACTGTGGTATCATGGCCTGGCCAGCACACGGGGCGGTGGGACACCAGCAGCCTTGCCATTGCCAGTTTGGCTGGAGACAGGTCTAAGGCGCTTTTAGGAAGCAGATGTTCACTGGGAGCATCTCCTGGAAGTGAAAGGCAGCATGACAGAGAACACAAAGTTGTAGGCATAAAATCTAACTATGGAGCAGTATGGGGCATCTTGTTGAAGGTGGGATTTCATCTTCATCTTGTATTTTGTCATGGAGAGAATGGAGATGGGCTTGGAAGGCTTTAAAAGCAAAGAGAAGCAGCTGTGTTTGATAGTTTAAAATTAGGAGGAATTCTATGCTTGTTGAGAGCAGCTTTACAGTATTTCCATACCTATAGCATGTACCTTGGAAAAAGTGCAGATCAGTGCCACACTGTTCCTTAAAATAAGCCCCCAGATAACTTGCACAACATCTCAGCAGAGGCAGGAGAGCTGCTGAAGGACAAAGAGTCTATGTAGGATCCTAGCAGGCAGTTTGCCAAGGAAGAAGGGGCTCTGGGCTACCTGGGTGTGCAGACTGCTTCTGAGTGGCCCATTGTGGATTATACTAATGAAAATCAGGTCCTTTGGCCTAGAGGCTCCCCTTGATAACTTGTTTCTTCAGGCAACTTGGAACGCCCAGGAATTAAGCTGCAGGCGGGAGTCATTTGCTCTGGGGATGGCAGGGCCATCCTGGCGCTCTGCAGCCCAGGGCTCTCTTGCCCATCACGGTGGGAGTGGTGCGTATCCTTGATGTGACAGCGATGGGGCCTTGGGACACCAGGAAGGACAGTGCTGGAAACAAACAGCTGCAGACAGTGAATCAGTGGCCTGGGACTCATCTGCTGAGAGCCCCGAGGGGTTTGTGGCACTCAGGGATGTCACAACAGCAGGTCACCTCCAGCTGAGCTCCTTCCAGCAGCAACCTGGGGCCCAGCAAAACCCCTCCAGCTCCTGTGTGCGTGCAAGGATGTCCATCTGCACCTATAGAGTAATACCGGCAGCCACAGTAAAATGGGCTTGCATAAGCTGGGTTGAGCACATCTCCTGATGTACTAAGGATGTCAGTGGAAAGGGGTGACAAATCAGCAAGCAAAGAGACAACTTTTGCAGCAGCCCTGTCAATAAATACCCACAGGGCAAGTGTGTATGTGTCTCACAGCCAGAGAAAGGATGTTGCAGCAATGAAGGTGTAAGAAAAGCAAAGTGTGTCACAGTTTTGCCTGTGAGGCTACCTAAAAAAGACCATATGTTGTAGATACCATCCAAAAATAGTCTGCAAGACTAAAAATAGCATGGATACATCCAGGTTTAGAAGAAGATCAGAACTGAAGCCTATGAAGATTTAAGAAAGTCATGATATAAAGAAAATCAGCATGAGCTTCACAGCTTAGAAAAGAGAGAAACGGCAATTAAATTATACTAGCTCACACTACTTAGTCTTAGTCTCCAGTCACCTGAGCCAAAACAAGCAGACAGTTTTATTTACTGGTTTTTAATTTTTCCTGGGATGTACAAACTGAAGGTGCTGTACGCCAGACCTCCCATGCTTCTCGTGTACGGACCATGTTACTTGCTTGCACAGGCCTCGCTCTTCTGCCAGCACCTCAAGCATGTGCTTTGGTGGCTACCTCAAAAATTGCCTGGAGGACTGAAAAGGGGAGAAACAAGAAACTGGCTGTGTCTGGAGGAGCAGGCTCTGTGTGAATCCCACTGCTTGCTGCAGGTCAGGCTCCTGCCTCAGGTTTTCAGGGCTCTTCAAAGTATTTTGTGTGCCACTTTGTCCTTCCAGTGGGTTAGGATGCCCACCAAATGATGCTGGTGTCCTGGTCTTGAACAGGCAGGTGCCAAGCTGCCCAGAGATCAGCAGCTCTGGCTATGAACAGGGACTGGCAGCCCACATGGGCAGCTGCCTAGCAAGTCTTGGCACCAAGTGTAGCCAGGTACCTGGGGGCATCTGGGACTTGAGTTTTAGACTCAGGACTAAAACGATTTCAGTAAGGCGTTTGAC
>NW_008605778.1:0-2484 GCF_000691845.1 Merops nubicus
TGTTTTTTTTTTTCCTGGCAGTGTTTGGCAGGCAGCAGGGAGGGAGTGTAAATAGGAGGCTGAGCCAGGAGGCTTTGCACTCGCCACGGGCTGAGTGGGAAAGGCCGAGAAGTGAAATCACAGTGCACGTGTGGTCTTGCTGCACATAAACAGGGGTTGTGAAACCATTTCCTGGAAACCCCCCAGCACGGTGCTGCCCGATGGTGCTGTTTCCCCCCCCCCCCCATCTCTCTGCTCTGGGGGGGACAGGCTCTGCTGCACCCCTGGTTGGAGAAAGAGGAGTCTCCCACCACCCAAAGTGGGGACGTGCACCCCAGCATGGGGCTGTACTGAAAGTGGGGGGTGAGGGTGCAGGGGCAAGGCTGCGGGGGAGGCAGAAGTCCCACGTTTCTGGGAATGCCACGTGCCACCTGTGGAAGGGCTGTGCTGGATCCTGGGGTATGTGGCCATGGGCCCCTTGTCCCTGCGAGGAGGAAGGGGCAGCACAGTGTCCCCACAGGATTGGGCATGGAGCTGGGACAGGAAAAGAGCCCAGAAAAATGGCCTGTTTCTCAATCGAGGCATTTCCACTGCATAATGAGGTCATCCCACAGCTGGACAGGGAGGGATGAGCCACGTCTTCCTGGAGCCATAGGCTTGGTGAAATGCCTGCTGAGGTGCAAGGCACATGCTGGACATCAACGGGGAGCAGGGACCCCGGGGGGGTTCCCCACATGCCTGCTGGTGCCCCAGTTTCCTGGGGCTGGCAGGGACTAGTCAATCCCGAGGGTGTGCCCGTGTAAGAGGAGCTGCAAAGTCCAACTCTATTTTATAGCAGCTGTAAAGTGAGCAGAGGAACCACAGCTGCTCAGCACAGGACTCGGGGATCAGAGCTGAGCTGCTGGGACCCCCATCTGCCCCCCACTTCCCCCGCAGACAGAGGACAGTGTCTGTTAGTTATTCTCTACCACACTGCCATGGGGCATGGGGATGGGCATGGGGCAGAATTGATGCAAACTCACTGAAGACAGCAAGGCTTGAAGGATGCTCAGCCCTACTGGTTAAACCACATGTTTGGGGATAAATCCCATTAGCAATCTCTCCTTCTTGTGGGCTCACCAACAATAGTTTTGCATGGTTGGCACTTAAATCTCTGTGGGTAGGAAGGAATAAAGATAACACTGCTATTTGCAGAATGGGGTTTAGGTTGAAGCTCCAACGCGGGTGCTGAGCCTTGCCTGGGGCATGCTTGCCCTGCCCTACATTCAGCTGGTGGAGGGATGTGTCTCACACCCATCAGAAGTGTGGGGTGATTGAAATATCTCAAGGGACACCCTGAGGAAATAGCCCTCCCAGAGCAAAGATATTGCATAGGGATTGACTCCATGAGTGGACATGGGTGCCCTTGGCTGTTCCAAAACCCTGGCTGAGTCCTGGCAACAAAGGCTGAATGGGCCAGGAAAGGTTTTGCAGCTAAAAAGCAGTGTGTGGGGAGTGCAGGGACAGGCAGGACTCCTCATTTATTACTAGGAAGTAGCACAGTGCCATGTGGCACCTCGGGTGCAGTGGATGCCCCATGTCCTGCATGGCCATCAAACCCCACCACAGGCATCACCTCCCTCCGGAGGCATTGCAGCCTGGCACAGGCATTGCAACCCATTGCAGGCACCACATCCCATTGTGGGCATTTTATCTTGGCACAGGCATCAGAACTCATTGTGGGCATCACGTCCTATTGTGGAAATTGCACCTCGGCCTGGGCATCACAACCCATCACAGGCATCCCAACCCATTACAGGCATCCCATCCCACTGTGGGCATTGTGTCCTGGTGTGGGCATCCCAACCCCTGCCTTGTACCCCATAGTGGCCGTCACACCTTGTCGTGGCCCTTGCCACCCATTGTGGGCATAGAGGTCACCAGGGGCTTCCCTCAGAAGCATCCTGCCAGGCTGGCGGAGGTGGTGGAGGGATGAGGAGGGTGGTTCTTGTTCTTCCAGCCAGCTTAACTAAACTGCTGAGGGGAAAGTGAAACCTGTTTCTCTGCCACCCCACCTGCCCTGGAAATGTTACCCCTGGAGATGGGCAGGTTATTACGCTCTAATAAGGTTTGCAATAACAATCTGCTCATTAGTCCCTGGGTTTTCTGGTGGAGGAGAGAGATCATGGGATTTGCCCTCGGGGAACAACAGGGTGGGGGAAAAAAACCCAAACCTGTAAATTACCTTGTTGTGCAGGGAAAGTGTTAAAAGAAGAGTGGGAGCCGCTGGTAGGGAGGGCAGAGCCGAGATTGGAAGAAAGGAGGAAAAATAAGACACAGGTTCTTTGCCATGACCCCCCAAAAGCACAGTTCTCCTGCTCCCCAGGGACACCACCCCATCCAACACAAGTGCCAGGCTCCTTACAGACCTTTATATACACACCACTTTATTTAGGCAGCTTATTACACCTCGTGCGTGACAAACACTAAAGACATCTGAACACACACACATATATATATATATAT
>NW_008605779.1:0-42771 GCF_000691845.1 Merops nubicus
TTGGTTATAGTGATAGTTTTACCTTGTGTAGTTAGTTGCATCTGCAGAAGCCTAGAGCGGTCCGTGAACGTAGCCTGGCTCTTTCAAAAAGAAAAAGGGGGAATTGTAGAGGGAATTTTAGCTGCGTCACAAGATGGCGTCCTGGAAGCCCTTATGCGCAGCTCAGGCTACAAGGAAGATGATGAAATACTGGAGGTCAACCTCAAGGGCATCGTGGCCTTGAGGCTCTAGGCAGGAAGGACATAGGGGACAGCTCGACAGCGTCTGCGCAGATCAAAGCTTGGCCGGAACTTGCAAGCAGGAGACCACCCTGTCAGCGCCTTGGCGCGTGGACAGAGACATTTAACCTATCGGGGTACGGGGATAGAGCGTGGCTGTGCAGTGCTAACCAATACAAAAGTATAAACTATGTGTGATCGGTCACCGAGTGTATAAATACAGCTGCCTGTGTAGATTAAAGCGGAACACTGACGAACCTTCTGTGAAGCGTGCCGTGATTCTGGGGCTCCCAGCGCAACCCATGGTGACCTGAGTGGAAGCGGCCCAGCTATCAGGGCTTGCACACCTTCCTTGCACACCTGTGGATGCACACTGCTCTCCCCTGCCTCTTCTTCACAAGTGGAGCAGCTAATCACCTTCTGCCACTTGTTATCTGACAAATCCTGATGCTTCCCTCACCTGTTTCTTGGAGGTATAATTGTAGGGGGGATAGTGACAGATCACTTTGACATCCCAGGGCCTAGCTGACCCTAAATTAATTAAAAATACTTCCAACTCTACCCGCATTTTAGCAGCTTTCCAGTATACTTTACACCCTGTAATGATCATTTCGCTCAAGATCTAATTTACTAGAGGAACTTCAGAATACTGTTATGGATAGAAAAGAACAGCTTCTAATCAGGGCTGTTCATTAGCAGCAGCAATCAGTCTGGCAGGTAGCACAGGCCACCACTCCCTCTCCTGATCCGTCTGCTCATTAACAGGGAAGTTCGGAGGAAAGCTTAGACCTTTTGTCTTCAGAGTGTTGTTATAGATTGAATACCTTGCTGATTCTGAATTCAGACACTGTTATCCAGAATTTACTGAGCATACTGGTTTTGTTTCACATGATGGGCTTAGTTAAAGCAAATGCTGAGAAATCCAATGCTTTGGACAGACTTCTTCCTTGACTAAGTATTATTTGGGGAACGGGATATATCTGAGGATGGGATGGGATGTGTAAGTATACACATACGTCACATACATATATAAGTATATGAAAAGGAATTTGATGGATGTTGAGTAAGGCTTTTGGATACAAAAAAGGCCTCCTGAGAGTGGGTAGGATGCTGGCTGGAGGACATTTAGCATGGCTAGCATAAAAACTTGATGACTTCTCCATCAAAGCAGGACTTTGTGTGGTCTTGTTCACAAATAAGCTGACATCAAAGTCATCTGATGCTGTTCTCTGTTTCCTCTCACAACTAGGATAACCTGAGCACCTCACTCGGTCAAAAAGGACAGCAGATGAAAAAAGACTAGGGTGCTGGATCTATCCAGAAACCTCATAGTGGTCTGCTTCACTCAGTGATGAAAACCCAAGCCTTTCCTATGGTATCTATCAGAGAAATGCAGTGGCAGCAATAATACATCCTTCTCATGGGAGAGTGAGAGCTCTGAAGTGTTCAAGAGGGGTTCTTGAGCCAGCTGAGCATGGGAACTATCACTAACTCATACAGAGCTCAGCTGGGGGCCATGTTGCCATTTAAAAGAAAAGAACATGTCTTTTTTTTTTTTCCAGCCAAAGGTTGCCTCCTGTCCCACAGGTCTGCAGGTGATTGTTTTTCAACCTGCTCTAAATTTACTGTGAGAACATAGACTGGGCATAGTGTGCCTGCAGGAGGAAAAAGGGAATCCAGGTGGCACTGGAAATTTTCTCACCTTATAAGAAATTAGCTGGACCTAAATATCCGATGGAGCTGTCATAAAATCTGTTTAAACTGAAGCTTTTCTCAGGAGAGTTCACTTTTTACCCCAGGCACTTTGAAATGAGAGGATTAAAGTAGACGGTTTTGTTGATGAATCATACATAAAATGAAGAGCACTTTCATAACCAATTTCATGGCACGTCAGCTGCTTTGGAAGAGCCATGTTGGTTTTATTTTCCTAGTAATAACCTTTGCTGACCTCATGCTGACTCCACGAAGAGCAGATATCTCAACCCATTCCTGCCAACATCCCCTGCCTGGTGCCTATGGAAAGGAGCTCTCCTGCACCACTGGGGTGACCAGGGGCTCACCTGCAAGCGCAGCCACATGTCTCTGGTTGATCCAAAACCAGTCTTTGCTTTACATCCTCTACTTCCACAGTCTTGATAGAGGCCTGCCAACTGCAAGAGTTTTATTCACCTGCCAGAAACTGCCTGCCACTGCCAAACTGCCCATGATGAGCTTCAGAGGCTCTCCTTGCCAGCAGTGCTTTGGTCACAGCTGCAGAGACAGCGCTGCAAAAGCCTGGCAGCTTTTACAAGGGGGTAGCCTGGGCAGCTTCAAAATTGCTTTTCCTGTGCTCTCCAGTGGTATTTTAACAACATGTCTTCTGTCCAATATGCTCAAACTTTTTCTTTTCTTATTTTTCCTTTAAAAGCCTGGCCCATGCACAGGCACTCCGAGCAAACAAGAAAGATGCAGAAACCTGCAGGTAGCTGCTAAATAACAGATGCAAAGGCTTCATCTAGGCTGCTTCTGCCTGTGACCCCACTGCCTCCAAAGTCCACCCTTCTCCCCTGTGGTTCCCTGGTGGCTACTGAAGTCAAAAAAGCTGTGATGCCCAATGCTGTGCCTAGACCTGCTTTGCCTAATTCCTGAAGAACAGTATTTCCACAAACTTCCCTGGGGAGCCTATACCATGCTTTGCTGCATTTCACTCTGGTTTTGATTAGATGACACTGCCTATGCTTTATCCTTCTGAGTAAAATGGGCAATTTCCCTCCCTCACTGTAGTTGCAGTTTTACACCTTTAGTTAGCCTTTCTGCTGTCTTACTTACACCTTTCTGCTCTCTGCTAGCATCTTCCCAACATTGTGGTGCCTCTGGCTGCTCAGCTCTATGGAGGGGGTGTGTCATTGAGCCAGTCACCCAGGGATGTGTCCCCAACTTCTTCTGCCTTGGAAAACCTTTGTAGGGCCCTGATGCTGCAGGACCCTCATGGGTAAATGTGAATAAACAGCGTTTACAGCAGTTCGTGCCCCACCCTCAGACACAGCCCAGAAATAACAGACTTTGTTCATTGCTTTGCCACGTGGCATAAATCTGATGCACTGGTATTCATCTAAGATCATTTCTTATCTTGTAGGTCCCTGAAAACATCTGACTCAAAACAGAGGTGCTTTTGGCTTGCTAAAGGCTGCGTGGATTTCATTTTCTATCTGGAAATGAATTATTGTTCCTATTATAATCTGGTTTGGAAATCTGCCATTCAGTTTAGTGAGGCTGGAATGCTGAGCTATATTTTAATACTCTTGAGGTATTTCAATGTACAAAGTTATTTTTGTATAAGAAGAGAGCTAATTAAATGAAACAAACTGAAGTTTGCCACCACCAGAAATGCCTTATGACATTTACTGATGGCTCACTATATCCCTGTTGCTTCAGGCTTGTTAAGGAGAGGTGCACGAAATGTATTATTCTCTATAAAGTTTTGTAAGATTTAAGGCACTTGTGCAATTGCCTCTCATATTGCCTAGAATGGTGTCTGTGTGCAGCTCTCTAGATATCTCTTGATTCGTGCTCTATTCACTTTACCACTTGTATACATTTTAATGTGATTATTTTCAGGATGTGCACATTTCTAGGAAATCAAACTTGTAACTCAAAACATTTGAGGAGAAATTTTGTTATTTTCATAAAGGATTTTTTTTTTTTCCTGGAAAAAATATATGTTCTCACTACCAAGCAGAGAGTGGGCAAATATGCCTATTGTAAAATACTGTCTAGATAATTTTAATACTGAACTGGTTACCTTTTGTCAAGTCAGGCATGGCTATTATCCAGGTCCTCTCAATATAATGCAAAGGATGATAAAGTCCATGTGCAACATGCAAAATAATTACAAAACATATACATTACATTTCACATGTGCTTTAAAATGTGAACTGATCTTGTGTGCATATCTGGTGCGTATTGGACAGCTGGTCTTTCAAATGTACTGTAACTATAGGCTGATATAAATGTTGCTTCCTATTCTTATAAATTTAACTTCAGCCCTGGTAAGCAGCCACCAAAACAATCAGTAACTCTTTTACTTAGAAGTAAACTTCTAAGATTAAAAAATATGAACCAGGAGAGACTTTAGCAATACTTTTTTTTTTTTTTTTTTTTTAAAAAAGAATGTCAAAACTCAGAATGGAAAATCAAATTACCTTTTCAAAAACATTTCCTAATTTCTGATTCAACAGCATTGCTGTTGTTTTCTGGAGAAGGAGAGAATTTCATCTAGTGACTCGATCATGAAGCACTGCATGAGTGTCTGTAATCACAGCTCCAGGCGAAGGCAGAGCTTTGGTGGTGTTACCACGTAACTGACTTGTTTCAATGGATCCCGTTGTAGACAATGAAAGATCATGACTGATCAATCAGGTAGAGGAGCCTGCCTCCCTGGAAGAACAGCAAGCTTCAGCACCTGAGCTTCTTGCATTTAGCCATCAGCAAACAACAAAATACCAGCATGTGAAAAACCCTGTTTAAGAGTTTCTGTGAAATCCTTCTTTTTAATCTCAGGCAAGAAGTCAAGGAGCGTGTGAGCAAAGGCAGCGAGCTACCCTCATTAGCCCCAGTGGTTCTCATCTGTATTTTGGGGAGCTTGTTGACCTTGCACTGAAGGGGAGACTACACAGGTACTGCTCTCCAGTCATATAAAGGATATAATTTTCTAGAGCTATTCTTCTGACACCTTTTTCCAGCATTAAAATCAATGGAGTAGCTGCAGATGAAGATGCCTGGAGAAAATGAAAAGGCAGGAATGAACAGGACGGTTACATAACTTGCTTAAAGGTGCTACTTTTCCACACAAAACATTGAGCTCGTGGAAACAATTATTTGGTACCAGAGGTTTCCCTCTGTGTTCCTAGGTGGGCAGCATGTAGCAGTAAGGTCGTTTTCATTAGCATGCTGCTCAGCAAGTGGGGAACTAAGCATTTAGTTTAAAATAGCTGCAAGTTATTTTCTACACATCTTTTCCCCATTCTTGGACCCACACTGGATTTCCATAAATTAATAACTTATTTTCTCTGTTCTGCACCAGCACGCCATGGCTGCACATGGGGGCGTCAGGTCCTGCACCCATTTTATCCATCTTTGACTGTCAGCTTTTGGCTGGCTTCCTGAACAGGCTTCCTTGGTAAATGATATCTTGTTATAGGAAGTGTATGTTACCTGTATGTTTCCTATGTCTTCACCACTCTTCCCTACCGTGACTCTTGTTGCTGGTTAAGTGAAACACAACTGAAGCCATCATCCACACTTCAAGCCCCTGGGCAGCACGTGTCTGGCACACGCTGCCAGCCAGTGGACTTACGGTGTGGCACAATTATTTAAATTACAAAATGTTGAATATCAAACTTTTTTTTTTTTCCTCACGATGCCTAGTGATGGTTTGCCTTAGTGGTGCCCTCCTTCCCTGTTCACTTTCTCCTATCCAAGTTTTGTAAGTAATTAGGCAGGCCTCCCACTGTGACACATTCAGCAAGTGAACTTCTGGAGAGCAAGAGGCTTGTCTGCATTTCCCTGTTCTTCCTCAGGTGGTGACTTCTGAATCGTTGCTTTTTCTTTCTTTGCCTTCTGTCCTTTCTTCTACCTCCTGGTGCAACACCAGAAATGCACAAAGGGCCCAGGGCAGGGCACAAGTCACATGCAACAGCCATCCCTCGCTGCTCACACCATGGCTTTGTGACAGTGCATTCATAATGGTAAAGCTAGAGAAAAAGGAAAGGAATTTATCCTACAGGAGAAAATAAGGGAAAAGGGAAAAGAAGGAAAGCACACACTGGGCCTGTGTCTCCCCTGGGCTGTGAGACACCTGGGAACATCCTTTCAGAGGAATATTGTTTCTGAAAGGGGGAAAGTGCACAGGTGTGTGTGAGCACCTGCCTGCAAAAAGGTATCACAGTACTCACTTCATTTAATTAACTATTTATTTTTAGGAGTTTAGGGGGATATGGAAATTAGAAGGAGGTTGAAGTGCTGGGGTCTAAACTCTGAATCAGCATTGGCATATGGAAGATGTCCACAACCAGGCAGGAAAGATCTTCCTCTTGGTTTTCTCTCAAGGCCTGGCTAGCCTTGGGTAAAAAACAGTTAGGAGATCAGCACCAGGTGCCCTGCCTGTAGAATTAACATCAGGTGACCTGCCTCTAAAAACAGAAAACATCATAAAGACCTTATTGGGAGGGCTCCCAGTGACAGGTGGACACCACCACAACTAGGAGCAGGGGGAAAATTTTGTGTGTAATGATGGTGCTGGTTTTTGGCAATTGCTATATGACTAGAATATAGCAAACTGGCTTCTAAGTTGGTTTGCTTCTGTCTTTGCTCTGTCCTACATTGTGAGTATCAATCTTTTTATTCCTCTGGTTGCTAGCTACCTTATATCCTCCATGTATACTTTAGAATTGGAGGGAAAGATCTGCTGCTTATTGATGATAGTAACCTCCCTACTGAGACATGCAGCCAGCAAAAGAGAGGGGTTTTGGTGGTAGTCACGTAGTCCCTGCAGACTGTATTTTGTGTGCTGATAGGATGGTTTTCATTATCTGCACAGTATGATTTTTAACAGCTAAGGGCAACCTTATGGTCATGCTATACAAGCTAGATAGTCAAAACTCAGCCTGCAGTCAGATCCGGTCAACCACTGTGAGGGACACATAATTGATAGTCACTAAAGTAACCTTTGAGAGGCTTCTGGGATTTCATTTGACCATAGACTGTGGTCAGTCTGTGGGACTTCCCCTCGCAGGGCTGGAGAAATAGACAACTTTCAAGGCAGGGAGAATACACTGAGACACTGCTGGGGCATTACATGGATGTTGCTGGGATGTCAGCCTGTCTGGATGCAGGACTGACCATGAAAGTTTCGTGCTATGGGTGCTAGACACGCCTGCTTGAGTTCCTTGGAGGTTCAAGCAGGTCTTGTATGATACAGTCTCTCGGTGACAGCCCTCCAGCCAGCGATCCTGAATGATAGTAACGCATTGCTAAAAATCACGTGTTCAAGTAAAAGATATTTTCTTGGTTCTTTGTCCTTCCGTGACATTCTCCCCTCTGTTTTGTTTTATTTGTTTTCTAGGTGGGTTTGTTTTCCATGACTTTTCTCTGTAACAAAAGGGGAAGGCAAATGCTGCTAGTTTCAGTTAAATGGATAAAAAAACTGTTTGTCTCTAATCTTTAGAAAGTTTGAAGACAATATTCAGTGAACTGAGTGACAAGGGCATTAAGTGAGGTCTGTGGAGTTGACGGGCAAACAGTTTCTCACTTTTTTTTTTCTTTTAAATGTTAAAATGCACATGGAATACAAATGTTCAGAAGGAATGTCTCAGGAAATGATCTTGGGAAACTTGAGGTGGGCACAGGTACATTCAATAATATGTGTATGTGTGAGATACTTGGCTGCTCTAAAAATGTGGGCAGAAGGAAACTGATAGTGGGGAAAAAAAGGGTGAAAAAATTCTGAAGAAAATACTCTTTGTCTGATCCATAAAGTACAGGCATAGATGTTTGGTTGGGATAATTAGGACTCCTTCCACTAAGTGCCTTAGAGACATGGCCTTTTGCAAGCGATGGGAAGCTGGCTCCTCATGCAAAAACTACTAAATGAAGAAGTTAGAGCCATTGTCACCGTAGCAAGACTAAAGCTACAGCTTTTTTTTTTTTTTTTTTTTTTTTTAAATTCACTGCCTTTATGTATCTGTAGTGTGTTCTACACATATATAAATTAACACCAGATTAGAAACTGAAGTTTGGCAAACCCTTGTTTGCAAGCTTAGCTCTGAGCCCAAGGTAGTCTTATTAGCCATTATGAGGGTGAAGGGAAGAGATGGGGAGACAACAGGACACCTCGGGAAATGCAGAAGAGGAAAATTCATGCATTTACTTATGCTTTTTCTTAGGAATTATGATAAGAAAACATCTGTAGGAATAGCTGGAATACAGAAAACACCAGTAACTTGTTGAGCCAAATTAATGCAAGCTCTGCAAGAAAGAGTTGGCTTTCAAAATTTTATAGTTGAAGTCATTGCTTCATTTCATATGTTTTGTATCCCCTCAGTCACTCTTATTTTTCAAACACACTGTGAAATCAAAAATCCTCGAAATTTGTGCAAAGCCTGCTTCAATCTGGGGCAGATATAAGGGAGACGGGGAATGAGAAAGCGGGGGGAGGGAAGGCCTGGGATAACATCCAGAACTATTCAGCTACAGGATTCTGTCTGCCAAAAGCAGAAGAACATCTTTCTAAAATGAATAGCACACAAAGGGCTGAATGAAGTGTGCATAAGAAGCTCTATCAAATCAACAGTTATTTGGTGAAAAGAATATTATTTTTCTGGGCTGAAGTGAACAGAAGTGCTAAAGAAGTCTGCTGCCAAACATTACATCTGGAGAACTGCTGCTGCATATTTTGTGGTGATCTTTACAGGTTTTCATTTTCCTAAGGTTTCCTGGGAAAGCTGCCTCCTGGTGCGAACACTGGGATGCCACACCCAAAACTGACTAAAAAGATGATGAACTACTATGCTCACAGTGATTTTTGGGGGTGCTCTGGGCACTGTAATTACGAGAGAAACAGCAGTGGTCCTTGTTGTCAAAATCCTCTTTGTCCTCCAAGGTGTGCAGGATACAGTGCTGCTGAGAAGCTGGTTTTCACAGGTCTGCAGACTCTAAGTGTTCACATGCATGCTTCCCACCCCAACAGAGATGAACATTGTAAAAAGGAAAAAAAAAAAAAAAGATATACCTACTGCAAGGCTCTTTGTCTTTGTGTTACAAAAATCTGTTCTAAACGTGCAAAAGTCAGGAAAAGCAAAAGTTATGTTTCTTCTGGGAAACTGCCCCTAATCAATATCCTCTGCTTTTCTCTGAGGAACAAAGATGCTCACAAAATGAAGCCATACACTGTGCTTTCATTCCTAAAACTCTGTACTGTTTGTGGACCTGTTCTTGAGACGCTTTCCAACTCTTGACCTGGGGATATGGATAAGAAAGTGGTTTCCACCTCTCCCAAAGCTCTTAGTTTTATTTTAACAAAGAAGCTTCAATCACTGCCTCACAGCAGCTGCCCTGGCCTCACACACCATCTATAAGGCTGTGCTGGGGGGATTGTGTGAGGAAGTGAAATGGAGAGGCAACAGGTTTTCTAGAGCAGCTGCCTTGGATTGGCTTCCCATCAGCTGTGCTTGGCAGCCTTCAGATGGGTTTAGCTATGGACAGCAGTTTTTTTTACTGCTATTTGAGGTGAACAGAATAGTCTGGGAAAACCAATATTATTTGGTCAGATGCTTCAACAGCTGCAGCATGCTACTTTATTTTTACTTGCCTCCCTCTAAAAGTCTCTTTCTCACTCTTTCCCTTGATTCCAGCTTTGCTGGCAGGCATTAGCTACCTAGGCTTCCAGGTGGAGCAAGGTATCTCTTTTAATTGCCTCAAATTTGTCTCTGTTGTTCCAGATGAGATGTCTCCTTGCCTTTTCCTTTGTGTTGTGTGCAGAACAAAAGCTGTGTGGTGTCTGGGGCAATTTTAACAAAAACAAACAAAGAAACCAAACAACAGAACTGGGAATTAATTTACAGGCTGACTATGTGCTCTCTGCCTGGCCTGCATGATAAAGGACTTCACTAAACAACAGGAGATGGTTACGTTGTCATCTCAGAGATACAGCCTGGTAGCCCACCCCTCCCCTGGCACATAGAGATCACGAGGTTACCTCATCCCTTGGTGTCAGCAGTATTGACTCACCCAGGTATTAAGAAACTTTTGGTTTACACTCCCTCCACAACCACAGCTCAGATACAAAGTTCTGGATTTAAAAGTGCATTTTTTTAATTTTTTTTTTTAAATTGGCCTCCTGATTTTTGTATCTTTAAAGGGTTGTAACATTTTTCCAGGCTTTCATGGTTCATGTCAGAAAAGTGAGGCTTTCCCCAGTCCCTGGCTTCTCTCTTTTCCTCTTTTTCGTCTTGTCCACTTCCAGCCTTCATGGTATCTCCCACCTGCTACTGGTGCAAATGGGGTGTCAATGATGGAATCTCAAATGTAAATTGTTAATAGGCATAAGGGTGCCTCCACTAAATCCTTTGATGGCTCCAGAAGAGCTTTGTCTTCTTCTAGCCTGGCTTCTCTTTTCTCTGCTAGCACATTAACTGTGTTAGCCACTTCATCACAGTTAATCTTTTTACTATTGTATTAGAGTAAAACAATGAAAGGGCAAAAGCAAATCAATAAGAAAGTCTTCACAATCCATCAGTAAATCAGATGAGCGTTTCAGCAAGGCAGTAAATAAAGCATTAAACAGACTGCAAGCTTCTCTTGAATTAAAATTAATGAGAAATAATAACTGTAAGACTCTAAATTAGCTGCACTCATCTGGCAATAAAAGGGAAGATGCAAAGGCGTCTCTTTACAAGGCGCTTGGGAGGAGGGTGGTTTGGGAAGGGAATTTAAACACCTTCCTACCATTAAACACATCCTCAGCACCAGACCTGGGACAGCCCCTCTCTGGTGTGGAAATTTGACCATGGAAGCGAGGGCAGTGTAAAAACCTGGAGCAAGTGCTGCTACTCAAGGTCTCTGGGAGGTCTATCTTATCGCAGATTCCTTCTCTGCTGACAGAAAGGTCCAGCCTGTCCCTCCATACCTGAAACCACGACTCTGCTGTGGGCAACATGACTCCAGAAGAGCTCTGTGCCATATTCCTCCTGGGGAATGGATTTTCTTCCTGAAGGTACTTCTATCATGAGATGGGTGGGATGAGAAGGCCTCAGATCATTTATTTCTTCCCTCTCCTCCTCCTTGTTCTGTCTTTTGTTACTCAATAAGCAGTAATTTCACGATGTGGAGCTCAAACAAGTGTCTTGGACTGAAGAAGGGAGCACTTCATTACTGGAGGGCAAAAAATCTTCTAAGGTGCAGGTTCACATCTTCTCTCCACAAAAAAAAAAAAAAAAAAAAAAAGGTATTTTCTCCACCTTTTGAGTTTTATTATGGATTTTTTTTGAGCCATGATACTTGCTGGTAGACTTAAACTAGTCAGATTAGATAATAACAATACACCCTTTCCTGTGTTTTCCCCTACATCTCTCCTCACAACAAGGAATCATTCCCAGCAAATACATATGAATCCGTTCTATGTTCTTTAAAGCCTCTTTTGCCAAAAATGAGCTTGACAACAAATAGATCATTGGTCTGCCAGTACGACTGTCAGTCACATTTGCTGACCCTCTTTCCTTCTTCTCTGTATGACTGTGGAGCATCACCTGGCTGGAGAGTGCATGTGCACTCGGGTGCAGTGTGACCACACCAAGGCCAGCTCCGAGCTAGCTGGTGCTGCTCCTACCGAGCAGAATAATCACAGCAGCTCTCCTGTGGTCCAACCACCCTGAGCACTCACTGAGTTTCTCAGGGCCTCCTGCATCCCCCATTGAATTTGGTCAAAGTTAGCTAGCAAGCTAGATAGTTTGAAGATGGTTATATGCCTATAAAAAGACTTGAGCTTTCTGCAGTTTGCAAACTTTGGGGGGAGAGCTGGAATTACAATTTTGTATTTCCACAGCCCCCCATCATAGTGGGCTTTTGGCCAGTGGGATGGTCATTGCTGCTGTTGCTACGTGCAAGGTGAATAACGATAATGTGTTGATGATGGCTTGCAGCAGGCTGACGCACAGGCGGAGATGTGACAGATGGTGCACAAAACTAGTTCCTGCTGCCGTAGTGAAAATAATCTGTTAAATCTGTACGTTTTGTCACGTGAGAGTAAATAATATGTTTTTACCCCAGGGCAATGAGATCTGGCAGGGCAGCAAGTGTGGCATGATCATGCCTCTGGTGTTAAATGGAACTTCTTGGATGTTTAATCCTTTTTATTTTTCGGTGAGCCAACTTCGAGGAGATTTTCTGACAGAGCAAGCACTGTGACTCCTGTTTAGGACGATGACCTGTCAAAGCCATCAGCTCTCTGGCTCTGCTTGTGTCTCTATCATGCAGCTGTTGGTTTTCTTAGACTCTGCTGCTGGGAGCCCAGGCACAGGGGATATGTCCCTGCTTTCCTAGCTGATTGTCATTAGTGATCCATTTTGAGGATGTAGCATGAGTTGTCCTGCTTGGTTTGCTACTGAACGTGACTGATTTTGCCCAGTTCTGTGCTACTAATTAGTAAGTAACAGCACAAAATGGTAACATCTCACACTGCAGGAGCCAGGGACTGGCAGAGTCCTCTCCAGCTTTTTTTAGATATCAGTGAGCAAACATCCTGTAGCTCCCTCAGTTTACTTGAATATCTTTTCTGACTTCAGTGCTCAACTACATCTCTACTTGGGAAAAATAACAACAGAAAAAAGAAAAAAAAAAAAGATAGGGCTGAAGGTGATTATTTTAATGAGGGAGACTGCAAGGAGCAGTCATGAATTAAAAACAAAACAAAACAAAACAAAACAAAAAAACCTTCATCATCAAAGCCAAGAACAGACATGTACTGGCCTTTCTATTAAAGCTGAAAGTATGAAATTTAAATGGGTAGAGGCTAAAAATTAAAATAGGTGGACTTTTAAATGATGATATTGATGCAATGGACATACCAGAAACTCAGAAAATAAGATGAGCCATGGGATAGCATAGTTTTAGGCTGCAACTGATAAAGGAATTGTAGATTATACTCTGCATTTAAAAAGAGCTTGGAGTCAAATCAGGTAAATAAGTCATCTGAGGCATACAGGTAACAGAGAATCCCTGCAGTTTGAAATACCGTGCCTAAAATGGAAGAATATTGAACACAGGAATGCTCTCAGCCACCTGAACAGGCTGGTGACCTTGACTGCAGAATGCAAAGGGTAATGAGAAGGCATGAAATGGCAGAAAACAAAGGAGATTGGAGTTCTCAGTGATGGCCTGCAGCCTGGGTAAATGTTACAAGAAAGTATGAGGCAGAGATTACATTTGCAGATGCCATAAATAACTGCTTGTTGCAGCAGCTGAGCAGAGAACATAAGTGAGAAAAAACAGAGCCTGGTTTTGACCTGAGCCATGAGAAGAGCATTGCTGTGAACAAAAGTATCGCCCAAGCATTTTAGCACAATGACCACAGTGCACCCGAATGCAGCAAATCCACAGAAACACAAAAAAATAAAAAACCAAAACCAACACAAAGACCACAGTGTAGAGCTTCAGAAAGGATAAAAATGTACAAATGAGAAAACTCTTTTTAGAATTCAAAAGCACAGTTAAAAGAGTAAAATGCTCGGACATGTCATGGACACACTGAAAATTCAGGATATATTATGTGTTGAAAAAAGACTTTCAAAGTTGGCACAGGTAAAGAGAAACCAGAAGAAAAAAGATATCTTGCAGAATAGAGAGGAAGGTACAAATGAGAAAAATAGACAAGAATACACCTTCTGGGCAAGGAAATGTAAAACCGTAACAAAGCAATAGGTAATAGAAAGGTTCTTGGTAGCAGCACACTAAAGGCATGTAACTAATAATAAGAAAATTTCCAAATATGTCAAAAACAGAAGGTTGCTGGCAGAAACTCAGTATAGCTGATAAATGATCAAAGTGTAAAAGAAAGGCAAAGCAACAGAAGGAAGGCCAAACAGATTATTTGCATTGGGGTTCTCTCCAATTTTGGAGTTCAGCAGAGTTGCCATACTGAAAACTTTAATTGGCCAAGTCTTATGAAAGATCTCTAACTGACATAAACAGCCTTTTTAAAACAAACTAATGAAATGGATAACAACAGATCAACAGGACCAGATGGTCACTTGCACGGGAGTTTCGGAGCAGCTTTGATATGAAATTACCAAACTATTAACTATAGCGAATAACCCACTGCTTAAATTGGCTTTGCTTAATTTAGACTCAAGGTTAGAGGAAGTGGGACATGTGATGCCCAACTCTGAAAAAGTCCCTAGAAGAACGCAAGGAACTATGTACTTACAAATGTGATTTTCATTTGAGGGGCATTTGTGAGAAACATAAAGGAGGGAATTAGTAGACAGAGAAACACAAAATAATGGAGAATAGTCCGCACAGCTTGGAAAGCACGGCTCATAAATCTGGTGATAATTCTTTTTTTTCTGAGAATCAGTGTACACATAGATGAAGCTGATCCTGTAGACAAAGTGTACTTGGATTCCTCAAAGCTTCTGGTGAAGTGTCTTCCTTAAATAAACTGAGTTGTCATAGGGGTGAAGGTTGTCTTGTGGATTAGCAACTAGTTTAAAGACAAGAAACTAAGGGCGGGAATACCTGTCAGCCTGCACAACAGGGCAAGGTCACCACTCAGGGTCATACAGGGATGTGTGGTGCACACGGGGCAGCTCAATATCCTCATGATTGTCCTGAAAAATTATTTTCATTGGAGGTGACAAAGTTTGCCTGCAACACTCAGTGCCCTGGAATAATCAAAATCAAAACCGATTGTAAAGAGTTACATAAAGATGTCATGGTACTGAATAACCTGAGAATAAAATAGTGGATGACAGTCAATGTCATCAAGTGCAGAGGAGTAGACTTAATTTTAACTATACAAAAATAACTGATGGGAGGATATCTTCAGTATTGAAGCATGACTGATCAAACAGTGCTGGAAGAAAGAGACTCCTGACATCCATCCTCTGTCCTCATTCCTCTTACTCTAAAAAGTGACTTATTTGTTAGGTATTCTACTCATTTCAGCATGACTCTATGGGGAAAGAGACACTTTTCAGCTCAAGTAAAGGCAAACTTGATCCATTCATTACTGAAAGCATTTAGAAGTCATTCCTGTGACATATCCAGGTCCAAACAGAATTTCAGGCACTGACTGGTGCACATGCTTTTTAACAAGACTAATCTTGGACATGTAATGTGCCAGCATCATGAGAGGAGTAAAGAGCAGTTGGAAACAGATGTGTTCCCAAGCTACACTACAGGTTGCCATTTTAACCAAGTTTGGCTAGAATTCTTAAATTTCAGTGGTGCCTCTTAAGATCTCTTTGACTACAGATGTACCCACGGTAAAAACTATGAGAAGCCCAGAAGCAAAACCAAGTCTGACAAGGAAACTTTCCTCCAGTACTCTATGAGTGCTTGCTTCAAATTAAATAAAAGGAATAACAGAGATATAAACAATGTTTTCAGTTTCAAAGGGCCAATCTTTGTGAAGTTGGCTATTGTGCTACACTTAAAAGCTTAACTGAAAAGCTTTGAAAGTTTAATTGACAGCTTTGAAAGTTTTTGTATGTTTGATTTAATGACAGTACAGAATTTGGAACCAACTAAATGAGAAAGATGTTTAGGAAAAGGCTAAGGCCATCAGAGGAGAATAACAGCCACAGGATAGATGATAAGAGTAAACAGGCAGCCTATGGCAAGAATGAAGGCTTGAAATTAACCAAGTGGAGGCAGAAAGTAGAAATTGCCAAGAGTCAATCTGAGATAGGTGTTGAAAAGGTTATTAAGAGAAATAATGAAAATATCAAACAAAAAACCCAGTGAAAACAATATAACAACCTTCAGACATCAGAAAAATGAAGAAATGGGTCTGGCACGTGGTGAGGGCAGAATGGAAATAAATATAGCCAGTTTGTCACCAAAATGAAATTAATATTTAGCTTTTGTTCTCAGCAGCACCAGTAAGGAACATAAATAAGGAAGAACATGGTGATTAGTGGGAATGGGAGCAGAAGACTATAATTTCTCAGATGAAAGCAAATTAGAAGTTGCTCAGCATGCTTATTTCCAAGAACTGTTGGGAACAGTGGTGTCTGAGGTGGCTGAAGAAATGGCTTGCTAATTCTGAACATCCCGCCTCAGGACAAAGCCAAAAAAACCCCAAAGGATCCATTGATCTGACCTTACAGTGCACAAGACTTTAGGTTGTTTGTTTTGTTTTAATGATAAGTATGATGAGAGACTTAACAGTATTATAGGAAAGCTCAACACTCCTTCATCACAATTCCATGATAGCACATGACCTTGACAATCATCTTGGGAAGGTGACTGTTCTCCCCAGCCAAGGGAACTGCAGCAGACCTACCTGGACTGCTGCAGGGTATGATGCTGCATTAGATGGAAAACTGCAGCTTTGCAGCTGAACAGGAGCTGCCACGGCAGCCAGGGAGCAGCTGGGAGAAGGCAGTGGGCTGGGCTGAGGAGGGAACTAGGATAGTTTCCTAATTCCTAGTAATTTCTAGGTGTCCATCCTAAGAATTCCTACAACTCTACACAGGACAGATGACTCTGCGGCAGTGGTACACCCGGAAAAGAGAGAGGTGCTGTCTTGCAGATGGTGGGACTGTGGAATGTTAAGTCCTGCGGTCACAGGAGAGCCCCACTATTTGGTACCTAAGTCCCGTTAGTATCTCATTGACACGGTTTTGCTCTCAGACCCTAGCTGAAGGTTGGCACAATTTCCATTCAAGGATATTTTAAATCTGTCTGTCTGTCTTCCCTTCTCCCACATAAGTGATCCTAGAAGGCTCGAAGGATTTCATCTGAGAGCCATAGGTTTTGAGGGCACTGTGCTTCAGGAATCCTTTATGCAGTAGTCTCAAATACTTTGGAGAATTGTTTTACCATTGTTTCACATCTGGCTTATTTTCATCAGTTTTGAGACAGCTCTGGAGAATGAACAGCTGTCAGGACAGGCTGCACACTGCAGAGGCCATCATCAATCCATAAGGGCATCTACAGTGTGGAAATTTATGGTTTGCATTCATATGTTGGCAAATGTGATAACACACACTTCCAGAAAGAAGGAAAACAGTCAAAACATTTTGCCTGCCTGATTATGTAAGACAGGAGAGAGGCCAATACTGCTGGACCTGAAAGTTCCTGCCTGATGCCTCTGTTGCTTGGCATTATCCAGCTCAGCACGATCTTGAAGCTTGCAGAAATGCTCTGCTTTTCCATAATAGGTAGCAATACCATATATGTTGGTTTTTGTTTTTGTTTTTTTTTTAAATCTAAATGATAAGGTTAGTCTTAACCTTATCCTGCCCCATGCTAAAGATTCTAATTTTCTAGGCTTTAATTAATTCCTGATGCATTTTAAAGAAGACAATTATCTTTAATTGAATAAACACTCTGAGTTTATACAATGGTTCTCTCTTAACTTACCTGAAAACACACTTATCTTCTCTTACAGAAAATACAATTATACCAAGAACAATGATTTTTCTGTGGTAAGAGAGGATTGATGTGCCAGGTCAACTGATCACAAATGAAACCCAGTGGGTCTAAGGGAAAGTTTTCTGTAATGCTGATGAAAGCTGGGGCAGCCAAGTACTTCTTTACTTCAGAGAAGTGAGAGTCTTACAGAGATTCTTTCTAAGCAATATTCTAACAGTCTTAATGTCTGTACTGTAAAATGACCAAACTGTATGAATTAGTGGTTTCAGATCAGGCCACTGGTTGGTGCTAAAATGTGTTGATGTGGTACAAAAAATAATTGAAAGGGCTTGATTTATTTTAGGCAAGATAAACACATCAATATGTTCCAGTAACTGGAAAAAAGAAGTGGGGGAAAGGAAAGGGAGATAAATGCATTTCAGTTATGCTGGAAATGGAAGTCCTTGTAGTGATCCTGTGCAAGTGCTGGGGGGTGGGTTCGGTTTTTTGTGGGTTTGGTTTGGTTTGGTTTGGTTTTGTGTGTGGTTTTTTGTTTGTTTGTTTGTTTGGGTTTTTTTGTTTTGTTTTTATGTTTGTTTGGTTTTTTTACTTCCCAAAGAGTGAAAAAGGCATTTAGTTAAAAAATGTTGAGCAACACCGGTATGAGCATCCAATTGAAATGCTGGGGGTTGAACCCTAAGCCCCAAATTAAGGTTGACATATGGGTGATTCCCACAGCCCTTCATGAAGAGGTGGTGAGTTTGCCTTATAGCTTCCCCCCAGGGTGCGGCCGGCCCTGCAGGGAGAGCCATAAGGGAAATGAGCCCCAGGGGTCCCCCACTGAGTTGACAAAGGTCAGGTGTCTGCTTGGGGATAAAAGCTGGGACCACTTGCAGGGAGTCAGGAGTGTCTGGCTGTGGGGGGGACTCCACAGAGCGTCCTGGTTCAGGGCAGACCTCCTGACTCTCCCTGGAGCTGGGCCCCAGTCTGCTTAAGACCTTTGTGAACACGGGCCGATCGGGTGAGAGTCACTATGTGGGCACCTTTCTCTTATCTGTTTGGCTTTCTGGTCTGGCTGTTTCCCATGTTGTCCATGGGAAGCCTTGGCTCTTTGTTTATGCCGCCTGTTGTGGGTCGGATTGTGTCTTTCCTGGGATAGTTGAGGGTGGTGTTGATTGTATGTGAACTGGTTGACTTGTTTGTACCCCCAGCGGTCATTCATGGCATAACTTTCTTGTTGTCAATGCGTTCTACCTGTTGGTGCGTCTTTCTGCTGGTTGTATCGTTCTTGTTAGGCCTAGTCATTGGCAGAACACCAATGAAGGACAACTGATTGTGGATGCAAAGTTATGTGGGGTAGCCTGTTGCTCTTAGTAGCACATGCAGAGGAATGAAGCAGAGCACGTACTTGTCTTGTCTCTTCTAAGTCAATGACCTTCTGCTCTACAGATTCTGTGATCTCTACAATAGCAAAGCTATCAACAACTCAGCTGCAGAAAACACTTTGTCCAGACCTCTCACATTTAGCAACCAAATGTTACTTGGTAGTTAAAAAATGAAGCGAAAAAAAACAACCCTTCAGACACAGAAGACATGTCTCTCATTGTATCAACAAGCCTACATCATGTCTCTGTTATTTTGAATAAGCAACTTCCTCTTGTGTGGGTTTGCTAACACATGGTGTAAAACAGTTGCAAGAAATAATATATCCATCCTATTATTCCAGAAATGTAAGTGCAGAAAAGATGTTCCTGTCTTTTGTGTCTCAGAGAGCAGTTCTCACCTTCTGAAAATTACTGGAGAAGGGCAAAGGCTTTTTTTTTTTTTTATTCTATATAACATGAATAATATGAGAGGGAAAAAGATCTCAGTTTAGCCAGAAGTACAATAGCTAGCACAGATAACTATGTGGTCCAGAGCAGTAATATGCATTATGAGAACCCAGTAACACTATTGCATAGCTGAACTATTCCATAATTTACACAGCTCAGGTAAAAGTAGGTATAACTGCTTTCAGCTTGTGGAGACATTAACTTTAATGACTTGGCCAAGTTGAACCCTGCCTGTACCATTATTTAATAATGCGTATCAACACTTCCTTCTAAAGTCATGTACTATTGTGCGTACATAAATATTTAAGATGAAATGTAAAAGTTGCCATTCTTTCTGGAAGGCCTATTGTTGTTCTCGTAGAAATACTTCACTTCTACTGAGCAGAGACAGCAATTTTCAAAGCCAGAATTTGTTTCTACAAAGCACCTGGCAAGTAAAGCCATGAAATGATTCTCGCTGACTGCTATGAACCATAAGTTTGTACTTGCACAGCTTTTTCCTTAGCCAGACGGCTCACATTTCTGCAAGCTGAGGCTGGTTGCAAACCAAATAGTACATGTATTTGTTTCTTCTTACCAGGAATTAAAGGGGGGCACTGACGGCTTCAATTATACACAGTCACAAAGCAAGTCTATGAAAAAGGTGGGATTAAACTGGGAGGCTTTTTCCCTGCTCCCACTATTTTTATTTACAAGAAGCTGCAGAACAGATGTGAAGCTTAAAATATGCCAGAAGGCATACAAATAAGGTTTCACCTAAGTGATTTTTTTACCTAGACTGGGGCTTGGCTTCTCTCTATTGTACTCCACTGGGCAGCAAGAAAAACACTTAGCTTAGGTTTACAGATAAGAGGGGAGAAACCTGTGCAGAGTCTCAAGCTCATTGTGGGGGTCTTCAAGAGGACAGAGAATAACAGGAAGACAGCACATTTCTTTCAAAAAGAGGAGAGGTGGTTAATTCCAGATGGCCACAAGGTCTGAGGAGAGAGGGGAAGAGCCACAGATATCCAGGGATCTGTGGGTTACTCTGGTGAGCTGCTGGGCACAGTACAGTGCATCCTAGTGGGGAGACCTTCCGCTTTGTTGTTCAGTAAGTTCTGACCCTTGCTAAATGCCTTTGTTGCACTCCAGCTATGGCACAACTCTGCTTTAACTGATTCATGGTAAAAGCCCTTTCGCACCTCGCTTTAAAAGATGGCAAGATGCCCAGCAAGATGGCAGTTGTTCTCTAATGACCCTGAATCTGAACTTCCTGCAGAACAGGGAAGAGTCACTGAATCTAGTATTACTCTGTATCTGTTAAGTGGAGACAAGTGACTGATAAGCCAAGAAAAGTGTCTTGTATATAACTATAATGGGATACTGGAGATTACACTAAGCATTAGGAAGACTCAGGTCAAGACAGAATAGGCACTGAACATAAGAAAGGACTCTGAAGCAAGTGCTTGTTTTGAAAAGCAATTAAAAAAAAAAAAAAGGTTTCAGAGGGATTTGACAGGTCATAACCTAATGCTTCAGTCATCTTGATGGAACTTCGGCTTGCAGCTCTGTTTTTTGCTGCTGTCACCAGATGAAGGCACAAATAAGAAGTTCTTAGGAGAAAAGAATAATTTTCCTCATTTCTGTGACTGTTCCCAAACACAGTGAGATATTTGAGATTAGGGAGGGTAATTAGGAATATGGGACACAGCCCACTCCTTCCAGTAAAGTAGCGGAAGGAAGAAGAGAAGAACTTGGAAATGAAAGAGTTTGACTTGGAAAGCTGCCAACTTTTAAACACTTCAGGTACTCCAGGTATAGATAAAGATAAGTGCTAAAATAAAAATCAGCTGGTAAGTGTAACAATTTAGGAGGGCATAAAAATACAAGTGAGGGAATTGCTTGATAAATAGATTTGGTCTTAGAGTTGTGAACCTTGTGAACCTTTTTATTTGTCTTTACACTTTCCAGTGTAGGAAAACAATGCAGCAGAGCTCAAAATGATGTCTTAGGGAAATGTAAGGGATTTTAATACTGAACAAAACTGATTTCACTCACATTAATTCTTGGCCAGATTTCACCCCCTACACTTCTTCCTTGTGACAGTTGTGCACAGTGAGGTAAATGTGCGTACTCAAACACTCAAAAGGTCTGTCCAAGGACTGCTTATGTGCAACGTGGAGAACCAGAGACACAGGCTAGCAGTTCCTCTTCATTGGTGATAGCAAACTGGGTTTGGACAGGCCTTTTATACCCATTAGAAAACAATAGTTACAGTATGACCCTTTTGCCTCAGAATTTTGCTTACTTTATCCTCAACGAGTATTAGCAGAATCTGCTGTGCTTTGTCTGTGCTTCCATGTTTGGGCCATCTTAAAGGTACCCCCAAGAGGAAAGGTCCATGCAACAGCCTACAATTTTGTTGCCTTCCTCCTGTGGGATCTCCTGTTGACTAACAAGCCCAGCTGTGGCTTTATCTGAGCTCAGGCATTCTGGTCTTGGCATAAAAACCTTCATTAGTATATCATTGCTGTCAGTTCATCCTTGGTTACTGGCAGAGGCTGCTCTTTTAACCCTTGTAGTGCTGTTTTCCTGGTGCTTTCATGCTTTATTCAGACTAGACTTATTTATATTACAAACCTCCACAGAAGAGTAACCTCTGCTTGGTGGTAGACATGCTGTGTGCATTTGATTTCCCTACCACCTGCTAGTAAATGTTTTAAGAAGTCCCTGGGCTTCTTATGTGGTCTTTTTTTGTTGTTTCATTGATTGATATTTTTTAGTGGGTTGAAGATATTCACCTCCTTTTTAAGCAGTGATTGCAGCAGCTTTGTAAGTCAAAGCTCTCAAGCCTGAGTATGTCCACACAGCCCTCTTTTTTTTTTTTTTTTTTTTTCAGACTGATGTGAGGTGAGTTTGCTCATGCTCTAAGCTGCAGTGATGACCCTGAGGTCAAGTTCAATCTCTCAGGTTTGTTAGCTTGGGTAGAGTGCCATGCTGATGAAGGCTCTGCAGCACCTTGTTGCTTGCCTCTGTGCACAAAACCTTGGGTGGAAATAGCCTGTGAAAACAGGCAGGAAGGCAGCTGCTTTTCTTCTCCCCTAAGGGATAGTACAGGGTTTGCAGTAAGACAGCTAACATGTTGAATTTTCATACCTTTTATGTCACTGAGATGCGTTGCTGTTTCTTTGCCTTTGTCAGAGCTTTTGCTACTGTTGCTTGTGGAGGGGGCAGATGAGCTCTGCCAGCTGCTTCTGCTCAGGGCTCCTTTGCCTCCTGACTCTCACACTCAAGGGACTTGTAGGAATGTAGGGATGCTTGCAGCTCAGGGACACCTTTGTTATCATTTCTTATTTGAAGCAATTAGGCCAGCTTTTACCTTCCTGAGCTTTGAGGATTGTGCCCCTTCCTATGTTCAGGTCATATTTGAAGCAATTGCTTGGCAGTGCTGCTGGCTTAAGCAATTACTGCTGTGTACTCTGTTGCTCCCATGTGACACTTGAGTCAGCACTGCACGAGAACTGTTACAAGAGGACAGACTTCACAAGAGATGGATAAGCACAACTCTACTGGGGAGTATCAAGCCAGCTTAAAGCAGTGCTGCTAGTGACAGTGCCACCACAGCCCCAGAGGCCTGAGGGTTCTGACATGGACACTTGAAGCTTTAAAGAAGACAGGCAAATGAAAGACAGACTGGTTAGATACCGTCATGCAGGCTTCGGCCTTGGCATTGAGCAGTTGCATGACCGCAACTGCAAAACCTCTTGTGTTTTCTAGAGTTCTCCTGAATCTCATAAGATCATTCTGTCTGTCAACACCCCCCCCACAAAACTGACCAGTTTTATCCAAATCTGAGAGATGAGTTGAAGACACAGAGATACTGAATTTCGCATGTGTGCCCCCATTTGGGAAAGACTGCAGTCTGCGCTGGCAGTCACTGGTTTCATTTGACCTGTGGAGTAATCAGTTGGCAGATGCATCCTGCCCAAGTGATCAGCACATCTGTGGCAGAGGACTGGCCAAAACAGAAACAGCCTCTGACTTAAGACTGTACATGGGCACATGGGAAGAACTGGGAGGAGGATGTGCACATCCATGGGATGCAGCTATTATTAGATATGAGAGAGGCTGGAGAAATAAGAGGGACAGGGTGAATCACAGGGGAGATAGGGAAGGAAGCAGGAGATACTGCCTGAAGAGCAGAGAGTAGGGTTGTAGGACGTAAACCCATACAAAACCAAGCTTCTTCAGCCCTGCTCCTTGCAGAGCAATGTTTATTTTTCCTTAATGTCAACTCAGGGAGCTGCAGCTACACAGACTGTACCTCATTAAGGATTATGACTCACAGGCGCAGCAAAATTGAGATATTTGGTCTTGAGCATTGCTGAGTTTTGTCTACATGTGCTTTCTAGCTCTTGCAGAGTAATGCTTGCCTTGCTTGCAGTAGGAGGGCGGGTTTGGCGTGAGATACAAGTTACTATATTTTCACCTTGCTCAGGAGACTTGCTGCATTAGGAAAAAGAGACTTTCAGGAAAGCATGGCTATAGATCTACCACTGACACCTATCACACAAAATGGGAGTGATGAGATGATGGCTTTTCTTTGAAGAGCACAGGTTATATAAACTCTTTTCTTAGTCTTCTTCTCAATAGTCTTCCTAGCTATTCAGCTCACACTGACCTCCTTCTCAATTGATGAGTAAGCAAAGAATATAAACTGTGGGTTTTGTCCTTCAGCTCTTCAGAGAAGATGTGACTAGACACAGTCCAAGCGCTGGTGCCTCCATACAAGGCACTCCTCAGCTTTGTTCTCTGGACACGCCTTCTCTCTGCTGCTCTTCTTGCCAGGACAGAGAGCAGTGGAGCTGTCTCCTATATGCTGAAGGCAATTCTACCCTCAGCAGGATGGTTCCACTGGTGTTGCCAAAATTCCTGTTTGCAAGCTTCTGTGTGATTTAAGCTACATGCTTTGAGGAAAAACACTCCTGCTCAGTGGCTGCAGGGAAGATCATGATAAGTGGGGAGCTGGATTCCTCCACCCTGTTTGCTTGTGGGACAGAGACTGTCCAGTGATAGCCAAAAAAAGGTTGGCTCCCTTTGTCAGAGTTCTGCTGAGACAGAAGATGGTGAAGGTGCTAAAACCACCCTTAGATTCAGAGAAGGAGGTGGGCAGCAGGAGAATTTATCACTCCCAGCTAGCTAATGGGGCTGGGTAGTGGTGCTGATGGGCTCTTCTCCAGGCTGTCTGCTGGGCTGCAAGAACAGGGCTGGGCTATTAACTGCCTCCTGCCCCCTTTCCCTCCACAGACAACGAACCTGCCCTCGGAGCTGGTTGGAAATGGGCTCCTCCTACATAAAAGCCATCAGCTCTGTCAAGCCTTGTCCAGGCAGGCAGTGTGGTTTTTGAGGGCTGCCTGGGAGTTTTGCTGACAGCTCAGTTGTCAGTTGGGGTGACTGCTCTGGCATGCTGCTGCTCAGTGTGGCACCCAACTTCTCCTGAACCACCAGCCTGGCTCCTGCTGCTGCCCTGTCTTGTCCTCCCCAGCCTTCCCCTGACGCAGTCCCCTTTCTAGCTCTGTGGCTTCAGGTCTTGTCTTCTGATTCACATTGACTCTGCTTTTCTCATGTAGCATGCACAGACGCTCAGGATTATTCCACTTGACTTCTGATCTCATCAAGTTCCTCAGTGTCCTGCTCACTGTTGACTGTAAGCTTCTGGACTAAGTTGCCCCCTTCCTGGTTGGGAAGACCTCTTAAAAGACAATTTTCTAACCACAGTTAACTGTTTATTCCATCAAAGGCATGTATATCTGTGGGGAATGAAGGCTAGTGCATGTGAGAGGGCTGTAAACATGGTGGGAAGGGAAAAAGAGATGTGCAAGTGGGAAGCAGAGAGCAATGGTTTGTGTATCTTTGCTGCTTGTGTGTAAGCACATGCATGCGAGTCAGACCAAAGGTCTATCTAGCCTAATATCCTGTCTCCAGCTCTGAAGAGTAGCAAATACTTGGGGAAAGAGCTTAAGAAATTAAGCCTTCATGTGTTTTTAACATGGTCAACAGGCAGGTTCTTTCCCAAGACTGTGTGTTGCTGCAGGTTGTTACCTGGCCTCCGCTCAAACGTTTCCACTGTTAGTATTTGTCTTCAATGATTCATTTACTCACTATTAGCAGCACAAATTAATGCTGCAGTTTGGAGGAGAATGACCTGCTGAGAGCTAGAGTCAAGTTTTCTGTAGTCTCAGGTTTTCCACAGCCAACAGGATGCACAAAGCGAAATACTACAAATGCAGATAACATGATACAGTACCTGCACAGAATATCTGGTCTCCAGGTATCAAAAATACTGACATTCCCTATTGCCATTGTTGGTTTTTATCACACCCTGCTTGATATTTATAGCCTTGCAACAATCACTATCACAGCTTTTGAGTTGAGGCTAATAAAAGACAACTTGGAGTGGCCTCCACCACCAACAGCTCACCACAAATATCAGCTAGAATTTGTTATCTGTTCAGTGCTGTAAATAAGCAGAATTTTGAACATGCACATATAATTTACCAAGCTAGTTGAACCAACTCATTAGAAGTAATTAACCTGCCATAGAATGACTTTAATGCAAAATAGATAAACTGTGGAAATATAATCTTAATGATTACTGCTGCAGTCCTTGCAGTTCAGCATGGATTTCTAGTTTGTTACTCAATTTTGGGAATACCTGTAACACCATGACAGGTAACAACAAAAAGTCAGCATAATAGGTAAGCAAAAAGTCAGTGTATATAATCCTGACATCCATAGTTTTACAGTATGATAGCTTTGGTGTCCTTTGGGGTCCTCTGATTTCCACAGCCCTTCAGTATCTCTTGGCATGAGGATGACCTAGGCTACTTTCTAGGGTTATTTTTAATTTATAGACACAGTGCAAGATCTTTCTTTTTTTTTTTAATTAGCAAAGTCATATATGGTTTTACAGTCTTAATATCATAAAAAAACCTTCCTTCTTAACATAGCACTATGATGTTAGTCGGGAGGCTTGTTTCCTGGACTTCAAAGATGAGACAGCAGATGAGCTTGTGGGAAGAGTCCATTGTTCTTAGAAGCAGGTCCATGTGCAGATTAAACAAAACTGGGACTTGTGACCCTCAGGTGTGAGGCCAAAAGTCAAGCTAATGTCTGCTTACATTTTTTTTTTCATTGTGGGTTCTGTTGAAATAGCATCTCTGGAAAAGAGGACCCACCAATGATGTCATGCTATCTAATTGCTTTCCCTCCACTCAGCCCCACAAAGTCAGTAGAGAGTTATTATTGACTGCTGCGGGTTCAAAGTTTCATCTGGGAAATTAATCCAGATCACAAGCTCTCCGCAGTAACTAGTAATACTTAATAAAAATACACATTCTATGCCCTTTTTATCCTGTGTGTTTTAAAATCGTTTTACAAAGGAGGAGAATGGTGTACAGCTATAGCAAAATGAAGGAAAAAAAGTACTCCCACAAGTGACGACGGTGAATTTTTTTCAGATCCATTTTTCTTTTATCCATATTTAAAAAGCAAAGCAGGAGAATTCTCTGGAGAGCTTTGAATAATAGTCAACTTTAATGAAGAATCCTCCGTATGTGTCTACTGGGTTGTAGACAGTGCAACCCATATTAACCTCAGAGGAAATGTCAGAGTATCCCCTTCATAGCTCTCCCAATTAAACCTGTGCAAGATTATGCATAAGCAACCTTACGCCTGGGTTGTTAAACAGTAATATGTGACTCCGCAGTGTAACAACAGGCTTACATAAATATTATGAAAATATTGTTTACATTGCAGTAATTCCCAGATACTCCAGTTGAGAGCAGAACACCTATAGTGCTGCTCAACTGTATATTTAGGCCCCGGGGAGCACACTTTTCAAAGCAAAAAAGAGTCCCTGCTGGTGTAGGGGAGGAAGTTCAATTGCCTTCTGCTTGGGTGTGCTGTGTGACCCCAGCTGAGTGTGTAGCTCAAAGGAGCCAGGACAGATAGAGGATAAATGTCATGGGCTTGGGCTGGCTGTGCGCACAAGCATTTGTGACTTTCCCTCCTTCTTTGTACCATCTATGTCATCCCACCTTGCGCACCTGTTCCTCTGTGTCCACTTTGAACCTCCCTTCTTTGGCTACCCCACACGCATTCATTGAATAACCTACCTTTCCCTTTATAGACATAATCAGCTCCCAAAGGCATGACTCCAAAGGCTTCCTCCAAACTAGACTATCCCTTGCCTGCGGTGGAAACCCTCTCCAGCTGAGCCCTTTCCCCCCAGAGTGCTTCCAGTGGGGACTTTGTGGCAGCTGGAGCAGAGGTTCCCAGATCCCTGGGGAGGTATTGTTCTGACCCTAAGACCAGAATGCTTTAAGGGCTCGGGACCCATGCTTTGCTCCGACAGAAAGGGCTGATGCCTGGGGCAAGGTTTTGGGGAGTGAGAGGGGAGGAACTCACCCTCACCACCATGGATTGCTGCAAATCATTTAGTAATTGTGCTGAATGAGAAGTAAATACCATGACAGTATTGCTCAGCAGGCTCTCACCCTGGGAATCACAGCCTTTCTAATTGAGATAGAATAACAGAAATAAAAGGGGAGTTTAACTTCACTTTTTTTTCTCCCAAATTATGGAAAGATCAGACACATAAGCAGTAATCCCACTGTTTAAATGACAAGTTAAAGCTCCAGGGCTCAGCAGCCATGACTGCTTAAAAGTACCACAGTGCTCGATCTTGACTAATAAGAGTTTCACAAATGGAGCCAGTAGAAATGTCCTATTCCCTTTTCTCTCCTTGGCTGCTGATGTATAATGCTGTAAGCTGACTGGTTTGTTATATTCCTAGGAGAGGAGAAAAAAAGATCGGTAAGAAAATACCCCAATCTTCATAAGTGAGCTTCAGTTTGATACAATGGGTGGAAATGTTCTTTCTCAAAATCTGACTGCCATCACATTTTTGTTTGAATTTCTAAAAAGTGCATAATTTTTATCTTGGTAGGTGACACACCATCAGTTATGCTACCAACCTAGCAAAATCCTAGCTATGTTTTTAGCACTGCTGCTTACCTGCCGTGACTCAGAGAAGAACTATTCCACTAGTATTCTTCACAATCAAAGCCAAAAATAACTATTTCTAAGCAAAGACACGGCAGATAGGAAGAGTTTTTAATAAGCAATTGGAGTTTGATGCATTTGATTTGATTTTGAACCTTGCTGCACAACCAATAATGCTGCAAGTCTGGAGGCAAGTGTCATGGAAAATGACTTCAGTCTGAGATTTCATATCAGTATCCCCAAAATTCAGATGTGAAGTCCCTTTGCCAAATAACAAAGAGCAGTTTGCTTTTGACCAAATCCATACCAAGAAGAGGGCTTACACATGCTACTAAATAGAGGCTAAACTTTTAGCAGAGGCTAAACTCTTCTGAAAAGCTGCAAAAATAAGGTGTAAAAACCCAAGGAGTGTACTCCATCTTTGAGTAGTCCTATGGGATAGTCTACTCTTATATGTGGACATATATTTTATATGCCAGTGATGGTCATGCATGTTGGCTTAAACCCTTGGGCTCCAAACTCTGTAACAAAGCACTTCTATGTGCCCTAGGTGGGGATGGAGAATGGGGGAAGAAAACATCTCCTTTTTATTGGATCTCTGCCCCGATTCTTACAAATTAAGGCAGATTCCTGACACGTTCCTGCGTTGTGTGACCAGGTAGTGCTATTAGTCCATCTTACTGTGTGACTTCATCATCCACGTTACCCACTGCAGGAGGCTAGAGACTTACTTACACTGGGACTGGATTATGCTACTGGCCAGTATGCTGAAACTTTCCTTCTTCTTCTAAAACATCAGTTATCAAGCTTTCAGCTGTCCCTTCACCCTTTATCCAATTTAATTTATTCTCTTTTTACTCACATTATGGCCTGTTTAGCCCAGCCTATCCATCTATGACAGGTAGAAATTTAGGAGCAATTTTTGGTTAGTGTAAACTGCCAGGTTTACGGCCGTAGATTCAATGGATGTGACAGTTAATTTCAGCTGTAGACCTTCTTCCCGTTTGTTTTTTGAATTATTTAACTTTGTTCCTTTTCAAATATACTGGAGAAAAATCTCCACAGAATGCGGCAATTTTACCAGTGATGGGCTCCATAGCTCTGGGTCTTTCTCACAGACATTTATGATTTCCAAGGGAGCTATATCTAATGAGGTTGCCTTAGCAAGGGGCTGCCAATATTTTGAGAAGCAGTTCAAAAATTTGATAAACCCTGCTAAATCACCTTGAATAAATTAATTTTTGCAAAAGAGGGATTTGCACATTAAACCACATGGAGTTTTAATTATTGATGGTGAGCGCCTCTAAAATACAATCCACCATCCCAAAATTTTTGTTAGAATCACATCTCTTGAGGGGAAAACCAACCCACTCAAAAAAAAAAAAAAATAGTTAACCAAACCCAAATGCAGCTTTTCTTTTTTTTTTTTTTTTTTTTTTTTTTTTTTAATTTCTTTTCAATTTTAAGATTGTCAGAAGTAAGAGACCCACCATAACCACTGCTACAGCTTTCTAATGGATTGCCAGAAACAGGAAATTCAGCATTAGTACAGCTCGGTAATGGTTATCTATCCTCAGATTTCAGATTTTGCATGCCATTTTTAGTTTGAATTTATAGCTTCAGCTATTCAGTTGGACTTTTTTGTTCAGTAAGAAGAGCCCTCACTTACTAGATTTCTGTTCCCATGTAGGTAGATATTTACAGCTTATGATCTAATTATCATTCTCTCCTTATTAAGCTGAACAGGTTGAGCTACTTAAGAAATCCCAAATCTTATTTATTACCCAGTCATCAAGAGCTTATATATAAGAAACCAAAGACATTGTTCATGTTACATCTTTGGTGTCTTGATTAAATTTGTCTTCAGGAATGCTATTGTGCTAAACTGATGCTTATTTGATTCTTCTTCCTCATTAGTCATTACCATGTTGCCCTCCTGAACGATTCAGTCAGGTTTACTTCCTCCAAGGGCAGGTCCTCCCTCTGCTACAATGAGGCTAACCTGACTACACAGGTTTCTCTCTACATATAAATTAGAGCATCAAAACTGAATCCCTCAGTCCACATCACACTTGCTAGGTATGCATCACTGCCATAGCCATCGGCTGTCTGCGCTCCAGTTCCTAACTGATAAATGACTTTCGTCCAGTAGCCTCCAAATTCCCCCAACATCCTAAAATTTCTCAAGTGTCACATGAGGTTGTGATGCTAATGCTGGTGTGCACTGTTACAATGGAATGGCCTGTTAAATTTAGAGGTTTAGTATGACCTGAGTTACATGACAAGGCTCAGTCACAGAAGAGGCAGAGCACTACTTCTGTCATCTGTTTGCCTTAGTTTCCTTTTTCTTAGAGTGAATTTCCCAACAAGTATCATCTGTCTTTCTTGGGTAGTCAGATTGCTGTTTTGAAAGGAAACTTGACTATTTCATTGTTTCTGTTGAGCAATCATCAACAATTTTATCTCATACTGTTCTATACCAGTTTTGATCGAGTGTCACACCAGTTATTACTTCCCTCCTAATAAAGACTCCTAGCTGTGCAGAAATCCCCAGACTATCTTCCTGAAGTTGTTGGGCCTCTGTTCATCCCCACCACACAAGATATTGCCTTATCCCCCTGGCTGCCAAGACCACATCCCTGCCCTCCTCTCTCCACAAGTAGTTACTTTCTGCCTTGAATTTGGGAGGACAGTGGTGTTCAGAAAGCATTGTTGGCCCTTCCATTTAATACGGACTTTATCTTAACTAGTGAGTGAATTCAGGCAAATGGAAAACTGCCATATACTGTGTGTATTTACTATAAATATTTGTGCATTGACATATAGAATATAATAGCCATGCATATCCTTGGCTGCATCAAAAGAAGCATGGCCAGCAGGTTGAGGGAGGTGATTCTGCCCCTCTGCTCTGGTGAGACCCCACTTGAAGTACCGTGTCCAGCTCTGGAGCTCTCAGCATAAGAAAGACATGGACTTGTTGGAGCAAGTCCAGATAAGGGTCATGAAGATTCAGAGGGCTAGAGCACAGCTCTTATGAAGACAGGCTGAGAGAGTTGGGGATTGCTCAGCCTGGAGAAAAGAAGGCTCCAGGGAGACTTTCTTGAGGCCTTTCAGTACTTAAAGGTGGCCTGTAAGAAAGATGACAATTTTTTTTAGCAAGGCCTGTTGTGACAGGACGATGGGTAATGGTTTGAAACTAAAAGAGGGTAGATTTAGGCTAGATATAAAGAAGAAATTCTTGGTGCCGTCTCCTCCACTCCCTGCACTGTGCCATGGCCACGTGCATGGTAGAGATGACAGCTGTCACTGTTTGACACAGCTGCAAGATCATGGCCAAATCAGAGCCATGATGGCATCAGTTTCACTTAATTCCATTTCTTCATTTAGGAGAAAAGAAAACAACATGAACATGACGTTCTCTTCCTCTTTCTGACAAGGCAATTACACTGAATTATATCTTTCTTAAGACATGTCTTAATTGTTTCTGGTTTTCTTTTCTGAATTGCTGGGTTTTTTTGCTTTTTTTTTTTTTTTTTCCTCTGAGAGAAGCTGCTCTTAAACTCCTGACTTAATAATTTCAGACTGCTTTGAGCAGCAGATTTTGTAGAACAGCTATAACATTTAATGCTGCTAAGGGAATAGTTTGGTATATCTATGTACTATGATCGTAAATGCATATGATCTTCAGACAGTGAGCACAGAATACCTTTAATTCAAGATTGCAGGTATTTCCTCTTGTACCAGCGACATTTCAAAGCACAACATAAGCAAAACTCCTCTCTTCTGTGACATCCCATGCTCCCTATACAGGTGCAGCTCTTGATGGTCCAACATTGCTGGTGAAACTTTGAAAATCTATTAACAACTCAAACCCGAGCCGCCCAAGCCTGCTGCACCTCTTATGCACATTCAATGCAAAGGTTCCTATTGCCTTAATGGGTGATCAGTCAGGCTCACATGGAGCAAGCTTGAACGAAAAACACCTCTGTGCAGACATCCACTGTGAGAAGGTGTCTGTAGCCTCCCTCCCCAATAAAGAAGGGTTGTCTATATGGACTGGTGACTAAGTCCATATAGTCCATAAGTAAGGGCTAAAGCTGTGGAGCACTGCTTGGCAAGACAAGCCAGTTACCATCGGCTAGAAATGCAGCAAGGAAGGGTAGGTTCAGTACACTGAGCATCCTTTAGTCATTTAGCATTGCCTTCCCATTTTACTAGTGAGGTTGCCACACTGGGGAAACTTGGGAGAATTTATTTCAAAGACAATCAAATGGCACAGGAGGCATTTTTCAGGCCCAGGTGTCCCACCATACTTGACAATTGGATAATTAGCACCAAAAAGCAGAAAGGCAAACCCAAGTTCAGAGGTAGGTGAATAAACATTGAGATGCTGATGTGCATCATCCACTGACTTAATGACTACTAGCACAGCTGAACCCTAGAGTCCTGAGCAATTAAACCCAAGGGAAAATTATAGAAAGCAGAGTAGATTTATTAGAAAAGTCTCCAAAGAGTAACTGAAAGCATCCCCTTTGTTAAAAATGTCTTAAATATAAAGCATAGCATATAATTCATACTAGTAACTGACTACGTTGGGATCTTTTTGCCTTTTTGCTTCTCCCTCTTGGCAGAATTTGAGTTGATCTCATGCCTTTTAATGAGCTTTCTCCTGGTTGGAAATGGCAACTTCTACTGTTTTTAAAAAAACAAACAAACAAACAAACAAACAAAAACAAACAAACAAAACAAAACAACAAAACCAAATATGTTCAGACTATTTTATGAAACACTCTAGTCATCGGTACTTGTTCTTCAAATTGTATGATGGAATATAATGAAGGAAGTAATATCTTGTTGATTTGAAAAAAAGAAATTATATAAACTTCTACTCTCTACCTTCTTTGTGCTTTCAGCAGTCAGTCCCATGACTGGAAAGCTGGTCTGTACACACATGAAACAAAACCAGGCTGATGTATGACATTAAGATAATGGTTTTGGTTTTATTTTTTTTCTTCAGGATTCAGACCAGAGGTATTTGTTTCTCTTCTGTGTTTTATTACCACTCTAATTAGTTGGGAGAAGCTGATGGCATCACAGCACTGGACTTCTAGGATGATCTTTCAGCATGCCAGGAGCCACGGCACATAGCTCAGATTTACTTCAAATTGCTCAGCTGAGCGGGAAGGCACAAGAGGTTAGGATCGATAGCTCATTTTGGCTAGTCTCTGTCTCACTTGCTCACACCTCTTTCCACAGATGTGTGATGCAAACCCAGCCAGAGCAGGCAGCCTTGGGCGAGGCCATGGCTCGCTGCAGTGCACCAGTCTCAACCTTCCTTTCTGGGCTCTGGCTGGCTCCCTGGCTCGTGTTTCACACCTTGCAGGGGAGAGGCTGTCTGGCTAGGGATGTGGTTTGCTCATCCCTCGTTTGCATGTTTTTTTCTGTCTGAAAGAGCAACTGGGGAGCCAGGCAAAATGTACCAGCATATATTCAGATGTGTATGTACGTGCCTGTATCCGATGTTTAGCATTTCAACAGTTAGTGCTCTAAAAGCTCTGCTGCAGGAAATATTCCCATGTCAAATTCTGTATGAGGAAAACAAACTCTGTTTTATATGCAAAAGTTTTTCGTGGATTGGAAATTGTCGTACCAAACAATTCTAATTTTGAATGTGTAGTAATTTAAATCATGATTTAAGACATAGTTGAATGTTCACTGATTTATACAATCAATCTTAAGCTTTTGTTGTCCTTCATCTTTCTTCTCTTTCCATTTGGAGAAGTTGATTATTATTGCATTAAAACCATTCAAATAGGTGATTTTGCAATCATATATAGTTTTACACTACCTCATACTTCTTTCTTGCAAACAGAATCTGTATATATACTTAATAAATTACTTATTGAACATACATTTCTTCAAATACTTAATTTTTGCATTCTTAATGTACTGAGTGATCTAATGTCAGTAAAAACCAGAAAATTAATTTGATACTTATTTGTGCCAAGCACTTTTGATAAAGAATGGAACTCATTAAAAAATGTGCAAAGTCAATATTTCATATTTGTGATTTATTTGCTGTAGAATCTTCACTGGTACCTGTCTGCATTTAAATCACTAAACAAAGGAAAGGCTACCAGCTCCTTTCCTCAAACTTAAAAGCCTCAGAAGGTCTTTTTCAGATGTTCTAATTGCTCAAGTAATTGGACTTTTTCACATTTTATGAATTTGCCATGGCTTTATTTAGTCACTGGAGAAGAAAACCTTTCAACAGCACTTACTCCAGTACTGAGCAGCTGATGATTTTAATATCTTTCCATGTATTCCCTTTTTTTCCCATTTAATGTTTTGAGGATACTGTCAATTTTAACATGGGAGAAAGTGTCTTTTTATGAAAGACAATTATGTTGAGATGGTAATGCAGTTACAGCAAAGTCAGAGCATGCTGCTTCTCTTACTCTTTACAAATCATATAGTCATAGAGGCAAGCTTGGAAATTTTAGCTCTCGGCACTAAAGAGCAAATTCTAAAGATGCTTTTTCAGAGACATCTATGTTTTCAGGCTTGATTTAGATATGATAAACTTCTCTTTGTAATAGTTTATTAGTAAGGGATGTTTTTTTATGGTAACATCCTTCCATCAGTGACAAATGTATTTGATGCAATAATGCTTAAACTTCAAATACTTACAGTTAAAAGAGAACATTTTAGTACAAGTAATTATATTAATTGTTTAAAGGCACCATAAGGAAAAGACATACTATTCTCCCTTGGTAAGAGCCTGTAATGTGTAAAGCAAGACATTTCTATGACCCAAGATGCACGGTTCAAGCAACACTAATTTTTCTTATCCTTCAAACTTCCCCTGAAATTCATAAATGCACACGGGAGACAACCGTCTACCACAAATCTTCAGGATGGTCTGAACTGATGTCTTGTACCACTTGGCGCACTTTGGTCTGTTTGCCAAGGTGTCCAGATCCATCAGCTACTGCTCCATCTCACTGACATGAGGTGGCTTTGGTTTGTGGTAAGTCTGTCACACAGGGTTCACATTGCCTGCGTGTCCCTTGAGGATTCAGCCAGCACTGGCTGGACCCAGCACAACCAGTTCCACTCCAAGGACTGTCTGCAGTTTCTCACTTCCAAGCACCCATTCAAGGCATGCCGAGTGCTGGTAGCTCTTGTGTGGCAATCAGTGGCTGGATTTAAATCCTATTTCCTGTCTCTCCCTGCATCTGCATTTGGCACAGTCAAGTGTCGAGCAGCACTCAGTGGCACCAGCCACTGCACTTGACACTGCGACATGGGGAATCCCACAGTTTCTGGTGGGAAGCCCCATAATCCAAACCTGCAAAAAGTCTGTAAATAGTGTGTCTCCTGACACTGTGCTGCCTGCAGAAGCACGAGCTGTCTCATCCCCAAAGCCACTCATCAGAGAATATGCATAATTTTTGTTATTGTCAGTGAATCTTGCCCAGGATGTTGTTTCAGAAAAACAAACAAACAAACAAACAAACAAACCAATAACCAAGAAAGCAGGAGCAGTTTTCCAATACTCCAGTGCAGTACAGCTTTGCTGAATCCAGGGCACTGTTGATTTGGTCCCATCATCCCGGAGAACATGTGAAATAGTACATCTGTGTGTAACCTCCTGTGATTGGTTTTAAAAGCTGTTTCCCCTCAGTGGTCTTTGGTGAGACTGAAGGAGAAGCATTCATGTGAACAGTGAACTTGTAACGTGAATTTTTTCAAGCAGCTTCTCACCACTACTCTTCCCATTCTTCAAGTCATAACTTGATGAATCCTGACTTATAGAGCTACACAAAAAAGGTCTCTGTTCTTTGATCATGCGTCTTGTGGGTGTGTTATGGAAGAGGATTATCCTTTGCTTCTTGTAGTGCCTTTATTGGTCTCTCCTGGGAAATGTCAAATGCCATGTCAAATCTAAAACTGCCAGCATCCCTTCTGGAGCATTAATATGCAGAGATCTTCTGGAAGACCTCTGAATATCCACCCACTCATCCTTCTGATTAGATTCAGTCTGTAATGTAGAGCTGTTTTCTGGGATGGTTTCAGCTGGCCTCCTGCTCTCTTCTACCTGTCCCCTTTCTCCCACAGTGATTCACATGGTGCTACTAGTGAAGTCAACTCTTAGCCACAATGCCACTCTTCTCAAAAGCTCTTGCCTGTATCTTGTTTTGGATTTGCTTGGTTTGAGCTCTGAAATGTTAACTCTGTCTTTACCACCAGACTATCTACAGCAAGCATATTAGAAATAAGTTATCTGGATATATTATTTTTCCTCTCTCAACAAGGATGTTTAGTAGTAGTTCCTGGAACTCAGACTCTGGTTTACAATGGGAGGTGCTTCTTCCATGAATCCTTTAATTAGTGACTTACATATGATTTCACAGAGGTGTAAGTCTTATTGTGAAGTCAGTTATACTTCCTGCACTTGGATTAATGCATACACTGTTTCTAACTAGAAAAGTTTTGCACAAGGAGCACTTTCTAATCTAGACTCCAGATTAACAGTCCCATGCTTATTTCACTATAATGGTCTCTTCATTCTTGGTGTATATATGGGAGCAAGCACAATGATAAAAGGCTTTTGCAGCACCAATCTCCCAGCTGAAACTTGTGAAGCACCCGTTTGTCCATTTTCTTCACAGCAGATTTTCTTACTTGGGCATTTGATTACTGTGCATTACACTTAACCAGCACTTCATGAATGTCTGGTTCTTTCAAACAAGGTTTTGATTTTTTTTTTTTTTTTTATCTGACAGCAGAGACAGCCTGCTTCACATGATGACCCAGTTGGATCAGCCTCTGAGACTCATTATCAGTAACTGCTGCTTTTTTAATTCTAACACAGATGTATCCAAACATTTCTTCCCAACTGCAGATATGCTAAAGCACTGCTCATGACACCAGATCTGCCGTACCTTACTCTCATTTCCTTTTCTGGCAAATCCAGGCAGTAACATGACTACTAAACTGGCATTTCTCAGAATTTGTGGTTCGTGAAAGTAGATTTTGAAGCAATGCTCCATGAGCCATGGAATTTCTAAGGCTGTGTGAATTATAAGCACTTTTCACACTCCTGGGGAGGAGGGGTAGGGATGTCCACTGGCTCCTTTCTCTTTGCTTGGCTTCAGAAATGTGACAATTAGATTGAAATCTGCAATAAAAATGGTATGTACTCTAAACTGCACAACAATTAATCAGTATTATGTAAACCAGAGTATCAGTAACAGATGTACAGACAAAACAGATTCTGTGACATTCAATTCTCATCTCGGTGATGTCTTGGGAAAATTACTCACGTGGAAAGATCAACATATACAGAAAGACTACAAAACCATAGAAATAAGCCTGTCTAACGGAAATGTTGCATAACCTTGCATACTAGTTTCCACCTGGGTTTGGTGGCTTATCTAACACCCTTAGCCTACCACATTATTTGGTGGCACAAATAGGGTTTGTTTTTCCTCTTGGGTATATTGCTGCCACGGCAGCCTGACTCCACTAGCACAAACCACACCTGAGAAACCAAGAAGTCAGGTCAATAGAGCAGGGATTGTTTCTGATGATGATAATAACGGGCTATCTTCTCTGACTTCATAAATTAATAAATCAACCGAGGTTTGTTTTTTTTTTTTTTATGGTATACACAGAAGCACCTCTAAATTCTTGTGCTTTTAAAACCATGCTTATTGAGTTTTGGGTTGAAGTACACCTAAACAGCAGTAGGAAAGCATATCCCTTTCCATTTAACAGCAGCTCCCTGAACTCCAAATACTTCCAAAACCAGGAAAAAGCAACTTCTTCCACACAGAGGCAGATGAAAACAAACATCGTTTTCATCTATGTTAGGGATATGGTACATTGCAGTCTTTTATCTTCTTGTGTTTTACATGTTTACACATAACAGGGCAGCCTTCCAGCAGCTCTGGCCAAAACCAGCAGCAACGGCTTAGCTCCGAGTGGGGAGTTTTTTGCTGGAGCAGCACATGAAATAGGTACGTTGGTTTGCCAACACTCAGTTATAAGTATGGAGGCAGTGCCTATGGTGCTGCCCACCATTAAAAACATAACGAAATGCAACAGCATGGGAGTGCCTCTAGAGCTAGAAAGCAAGTTACTGTGGTTGATGGAGGAGCTCTCCTAATGCAGTCCTGAGGTTGAGGAATCTCATTTGCACTGACATTTTGGCCTCCAGCCACCATTCTGGCAATGCAAAGGGAAATCAACTGAAGAAGCTTCCAAAATGGCTTTACAGGCTCAAAAAATGTTAAATCTGTTTCCTACGTCTACAGCAATTATCAGAAAATTCAGAATTAAGAATCCCTGGGAAACTCAGCTCTGTCTCTTTGTTCCTATGCATTAAGTGGGGTTCTCGTTATCCTGTCCTACTTCTTTGTACAGTTGTGTTTTATAGATCAGCTGGACCAGTTTTTTTCACACTTGGTGTGGAAACCATGCATGATTCACAAGCTGTCAGAAGCTGGCTGATGAAACTGGCCACCAAAATTCAGTGTCAAACATACATGCACCTTTCCATGCATGCAAGCAAGAAAAGAAGCAAGTTCGTGGAAGGGAATCTAGTAGAGAGAGACTCAATGCTGAGCCTAAGGTTTTCTCCTTATAAATTAAAACCTGTGCGGGTGCATTACAAGATCCCTTAATTTTATCTGAGAGGTTATGTAGCCCTTGGACCAGATAAAAGAGGATTGGGTTAAGTGGTCCCCAGGGTCCCTTACAGACCCACCCTTCTGCAGCCACACAACACAGCATGTGCTGGATTCATGTCACCTGACACTCAACAGCTACAGCAGAGACGTCTGCACTGAGCTGGGCTCCCCGTGTTATCAGTGGGAAACAGGCCTTGCTAGGAGAGCAAGCCTTGCTCGAGCTTTTGAGGTGGGAAATATACTGCTAAGGGATAGGTTTAATATATACTGCTAAGACTGGTTAAATCAAAGTAGCCTTTATCCAGCATTTCCTCAGATTCAATTATGCATGGGATTATGATCCTTGCACAGAAAACCTCCCGCTAACATTAATGGGTACTTTTTCCTTAAGATGTATAAGACACAGCCCTTAGGTTTCAAGGAAAAATACGCAACTTCAACATGAGTCAAGAGCCTTTGGTTCAGCTCCAAGTGCCTTGTGAACAGAACAGAACTAAAATTCAATTCCAAAGATAACGAATGCAATTTCATGAGCAAGTATGGGGAGCTGTAGTTACAGCAAAATGTGTATTGTGTATTCGTATCGTGAGAGGTTTTGTTCTTTGCTGAGCAGCGTGACCTATTTCCCAGCATCATGTGATTTTTGTACTGGAAGACTCTTCTGTAAAGAAGTAGAATTAATTTTCCAGTGCAAAAGACGCAAATCTGATTTTCCTTAATTCTGCCCAATAAAATAGTATAATGTTTCATTTGTTTTGAAAGACACGTCTGTGTAAAGCATATGCACATACTTTTCTGTCACTGGAAGTATGTAGCTTCATTAAGTTTTTATTCAAAATCTGTACAAGACATTAGGAAAATCCAAATTAAATTACACTTGGATGTAATACGATTTAAAGTCCATCTCCAACCACAGTGACAGTTAAGCACTTAGGCATCTAAAGCACACGGAGGGAATTTAAGCTGCCTTCCACACTTTCCAGCTCAGGGTGGTGCTTAAATTTTCTGTTTACATTTTTCTTAGTTGCCTGAAGTTCTTTCAACTATGCACATGGAGATGAAAATCTAAGGACATCACCTCTGGGTAAAATGATCTGGCATTCCTAAACCAGGAATTCTGTTGTTCCAGTCATAAGCAACTCTGTCTATCAGACTTTCTCAGTTCATTCCTAATGGCCACCAACACCAGAACTGAGAAAAAAAAAAAAAAATCACACTGTAATGGAGACATCTGGAAGGAAACTGTTTATACAAACTCAATGGCTTTTGAAAAGCTACCCCTTAAAGTATGCAGAGTTAGGCACTCCAAATCAGCAGTCCCTTCTGAAATGCCTGCTATACATGTATTTTTAGCTTATGAGTTCTTTATTTCTCATCATATTTCTTCTAACATACTGGAAGTATTCGTAATTATGGTGATAGGACTTTTATAAAATGCTCATATAATTCAGAAATGACCAAATGAAAACAGACTACACTTTTCCAAAGGGGAAAAAAAAAAAAGTTTTACGCATTAAGAAATTTCAGCTCTAACACTAATTAATTTTCAGGTCATTATTACAAAGCTGTGTTCCTAGTACAGGTTAATTTGTCAATATCAAGAGCAGAACACTACGAAGAACACAACAAACGAGAGAATACTGTAGTAATGATTACTAAGACAACGTTGAACATTTGGTAAGCTAAATGGTTATTCAGTTAGGTTGGATTTACAGCATTAACCTCTTCTGGAGACAAATTCTGGCTTTTTGTGTCTTTTGTATCACATGTACATTAATGCATTGTGTCAGCATGTGGTTTTGGTTAAAATTTCAAATTAATTAGAGGTTAAACTTAGATGTGTCAACACTAGAAAACAACCATGTTATTGCTATGTTGTGCTATCATTTATGTGACCAATGCTGTATATCAGCACTTGACAGAGCATCCCTGAATTTCCAAGTACAGATGAGATCCAGCTCAGTATTAGCTCCAAGTCTCCTTGACCTTTCAGCAGCTGACACACCACAGCTCCTGCAGTACCTGTTCTACAAAACTACAAATGGTTGCTGAGTTTCTGCTGACTCCAGAAGTTAATCCAGGCTTCACTGCAGTTGATGAGAGGTAATGAGGGGCTGCCTCTGGACTGAGATGTTGAACCTGACTCAGACGCATCCCATTATTGAAAACTACCACGGAAATGTCCTCCAGTGATTTCTAACTCGTGGTTTGTGAAACCAGAATGAGAATTGGGACAGGGGTGGGCTATAGCAGGTGCAATGGGTTCAGAAGGGATATGCTTCAAAAAAAAAAAGAGTCTCTTCAGGTGGAGAGAAATTATCTCCTAATTATATTCACATCTTCAGAAAAAATGACATGTGAAGATCAATGTAAGACACTTTCCTTCCAGCAGACGCTGCAGACCTGTTGGGGTGATATGAAATAGCTGGTTTTCTGATGCTTTTAAGTAGATTTCAACTGCTTTGATATGTTAAGTGGGTTTCTCAATAGAAAAGGCTAGTAGTGCTTTATTTGAAGTCTTGCTTCATGTACATAGCAAACATTGCTTCCGTGGAGGAACTCATTTTAAGCCTGGGGATGATAATGGATAAATATCAGGACCAATATTCCAAGCTGCTCTCAGTTTCACTCCAGAGGTAATGGTCAGCATTTCACAGAGCTCTTTTACCAGCTGAGAAAGGATCCTATGTGCCAGTGAGATGTCAGAACACAGCTGAGCAGGAAGGCAGAAATTTAATTACTGGGAAACTTTATAGGTGCTGTCTTCTGGGATTTTTTTCCCCCATGCTATTTCTGTATTCACCATTTTTATTCCAAAACTCCCAATGTATTTCCTTTTCTTTCACAGGTCTCCCATAACTGCCAAGTGTAGTATTTGCTTTACTGCAGTGATCCAGAGAGCACAATAGTCACTGTCTGTCCATGTTATTGCCTAACATTAGTCTCCTAAAAATTCTGGAACCAAATAAAAGCAACTGACTTTCAGAGGTAATGAACATATGCAATCTTGAACAAAAAGCTTTGAGAGTTGTAAGTACTCACCATCTGGAAAAATAAACCTGGCATCAGTAAGGTGTTTGAGCGATAATACTAGATACTGTTACTTAAAAATGTAGTTCCATTTTTCAGTATTTTATATAAAATATTTGTAATTTCCAAGCTTTGACACTTCCTCATGCTGCAGCAAAGAAGACAACTTTCCTACTCCTACTCATTGTCACCCATAAAAGCCTCACAGAGTCGAATTTCTCTGGCCAGGACAAACGCATCTGCTGCCACTCCCACGTGCAGTCCTGTCACACCCTGAGGAGGACAGGTAATATTCCAAACAAAACCGTTATCTTTCAAGACTTCTTCTGAAAAACGGACCAAACTCGTATTGCTCTTGAAAAGTTCTGACCCGCTCCTCCATGGTACATGTAGGAATACAAAGATGTTGTCAGTGTATGGCGTTCCATTTGTTCGAAAATCAAATAACATAGGCCCTTCTCCTTTCACAAAAAGCTTCCATCAAGTCCAGTCCTTGGCAGGGCACCCGATTTGCTGCATGTGGAGTGTCACCCCTACAGCGGAGAGCACCCTCTTTACCACTTCTCTCACCATTCGCCCGCAGGATTGTGTATTTATTTATTAATAGGGTTACGTGGCGGTTTCCAGCATTACTGAGAATCCCCGTTATTGATTCCTCATGGTACCATCTTCGTGTTTGTTTCCACATAGAGCCCCCGACCCTGTGTGTGCCCAGCTGGGAGCTTCACCTACACCCGCCCGGGAGCCGTTCTCCCGCTCCCAACCTCGAGGGGTGCAGCGCCGGGCTCCAGCGGGGCGAGGCCTGTGGGCGGGGGATGCCCCGCACCCGCCTCCCGC